>NW_007233052.1:197577-344113 GCF_000164805.1 Carlito syrichta
GGAGCAGCCACTGCACTCCAGTCTGGGCGACAGAGTGTGACTCCAACTCAAAAAAACCCAAAAACAAATAAATAAATAAATAAATAAAATGTTGATTTAATGAAATGAGGTATCAAAGGTGAACTGCTGAGACAACAGAAGGAAATTTAAAAGAAGCTGTCAGGAAAAAAAAAAAAATGGATAAGCAAAGCAAAAGAATTTCTCAACCAAACAACATATTAGAAAGAACAAGGAGTAAATTAACAATACCCCAAAACAAATTGGTTATGTGTAGAATAGGACTGAGAAAAATCACAGTAGCACAAACAAAAATTATTTAAAAATGAATGATTCGAAGCAAAATGACAGATATGGAAGACGTATTGTAGAGTACAGCACAGAGATGATTATGTCTCTGAATGGACAATAGGACAAATAAAAGATTTAAAACACATCAAGGCTGGGCACAGTGGCTCATGCCTGTGATCCCAGCACTTTGGGAGGCTGAAGTGGAAGAATTGCTTGACTCGAGGAGTTTGAGACCAGGTTGGACAACATAGTGAGACCTTGTCTCTACAAAAAACTGTTTTAAAAATTAGTCAGGTAGGACGGTGCCTGCATGTAGTCTCAGCTACTCAGAGGGGTGGAGGCAAGAGGATTGTTTGAGCCCAGGAAGTCTAAGTTGCGATGAGCTATGATTGTGCTGCTGTATTTCAGCCTGGGCAACAGAGCGAGACTGTATCCAAAAAAAAATCAAATTTAAAACAGAAGAATAGTGTTTCATAAAATGAGAAGGAAACTGAACTAACTGGGGGAGTTGGTCAAATTATTCTAGGAAATTTAGTAGAACATGATCAGGAAAAAACTTACTCAAATGATATTCAGGTCATTTAAAGAAAATTGATAATAAGAAAAATAAAATCTTCATTTATTACCAGGCCTATGAATTATCTCATTTAAATAATAGATGAAAGAAAAGAAAACCCTTTGGATCAGTAGCATTGTTTTTTCATTTTACTACCAAAGAGCAATATGTCCAAACTCGCTAAGCAAGTAAGCATTAAACTAAAATTTAGAATCCAGAGCTGTGCCACTGGAGAGACTTTCTTAGCAAGATTTTAGTCAACATTCTATAAATACTAGAAAATAAACTCCTCGCGCACCTCTTATCTGGTTGTTTTCAGACATACATTTTCTCTTAAGAAGACACTGTCTGTCATCTTCACAACGACCAGTCTCCCCTAAAACCGCAATTTTCATCAGAAGCCACCTGTTCCCAAGCAGCCTATGGGACTCAGGAGAAGCTGACCCCTTACCCAATCCCAGAGGTGAGCTTGCATGAGTTTAAATCAATCATGGTGTGCTGGATCTTTTGCCAGAAATTGGTTAAGCAATCAGGGCTTACTTTTTAAAAAATGCATATTATTTTCCTTTTTTTTTTTTTTGAGTCGGAGTCTCACTCTGTCTCCCAGGCTGGAGCACAGTGGCACACTCATGGCCACCGCAGCCTTGACCTACTGGACTCAAATGATCCTTCCGCTTCAGCCCTCCAAGGAGCTGGAACTACAGGTGTGTGCCACTACGCCTGGCTAATTTTTTGACTTACACTAGAGATGAGGTCTCACCATGTTGCCCAGGCTGGTCTCGAACCCGTGAGTTTAGGCAATCCTCTCACTTCTGCTTCCCAAAGTACTGGGATTACAGGCATGAGCCATCACTCCCGGTTTAAAAAATGCATAATTATTTTCTGATGATGGTTACTCATGTGGGCATTTTCCCTAATTTGGACCAAGGAGACTGAATGAAAAAATGTTATAATCTGTGGTTTCTGGGACAGAAACTTTTCTGACTTGTACTGGAAGTAGACAAGGAAGTTTATTGTCTTTTTTTTTTTTTTCTGCTAACAGCTATCTTATGACCATAAGAAAACAAAACACAACAAAACAACATGCATACCAATGAGAGAAGAGATGGTAAAACAGCAGATAAATGAAGCCAAAGCCTAGAATTATCTTGCTTCCAGACTATGGGTTCTGTGAGTTAAAAACATCCTTCTTTAGCCGTTTTCAGTCAAGTTTTCTATTACTTGACAAAGCTACTTGCACTGACAACACCCATATTTAAGTAAACCTACATACATACATATGCATTGATATTCATGTTATTAAATGTCAAGGACACCACTCTACCTTGGCCTTTGCCTTAGTAATGCATCTTAGTGCCCAGAGAAACAAATTTTTCTTCCAGATTTAGTTATAATGGGATGCTGAAAGCAGTCTATTTCTACTGAGTAAGGAAAATGGAAGAGTTAACCCCCTCTCGCCTTGTCTTCGACAAACACGCAGTTAAATTTTTGTCAATTACTAAAGAACAGTGAGTAAAGAAATACTAGAAAGTCAGTCAGTCTGCTTTAAAATAGAAAGACATAGAGGGATATTATTTCAGTTGAAATTAAGGACTATATCTTCATTTTTCTAGACTTTCTGTTTTTTCGTGAGACATGCCCTTTCCAAATCCTGTTATGCTTCTAGCTCTCATTACAGATGGTGATGTTAAAAAATGCATATAACACATTAGCAGCCAGTCCCGGATTTTCTCAAGTTCTCTGAAACCCAGTCTTTCCATGACCCCACTGCTTCTTTCTTGCTTGCCATTTTACCGTTATTTTAAGGGTTATTGTTTTGTTTTTTTCGAGTTGGAGTCTCACCCTGTCACTCAGACTGGAGTGCAGTGGCCGCTCCCGGCCACTGCAGCCTCGACCCGCTGGGCTCTGGCGATCCTTCAGCCTCAGCCTTCCAGTAGCTGGAACTACAGGTGCACGCTACCATGCCAGGCTGATTTTTTTATTTATTGTAGTGATGAGGTCTCGCCAAGTTGCCCAGGTGGGTCTCGAACCCGCGGGCTCAGGCAATCCACTGACCTCAGTCTCCCAACGCGCGGGATTAGAGGCTGAGCCACCGAGCCCAACTTGGGTTATTGTTACTTAGTACTCTTATTGAAGTTATTGAAGCGACTGAAGCAACAGCCCAGATGAAACAACAGGTAAGAAGAGAGGACCATTTTGAATGCCAGCCTCTATGTCTAAAGTATAACATTAATGCATGAAATAGATTGGTTGGAGCCACTGGGGTTTGGATTTGATTCACATGGAACCTCAACAGCAGAACGACAACCTTTTTGATTTCCTTTTTATCTTGAATGCTGACAGTTGAGCCTAGACTAATGTTGAAAAATAATCATGAGAGATGAAGCATTATTTGTTTAGGGAATGTCTATCTTACTGAACTTCTTAGACTTTAGTTAGGCCTGATGAAAGCAGCATCCCTGCTATAGAAATCTTTTTGAATAAAAGTAATACATCTATTGTTTCAGCAACTAGGGACAGAGATGTTGATGTTTGCTTGCGGCAAATTTGAGCAGGAAAGTCTAGTTGGGATTCGAACATATGTAGGCTATGTTGAGGATTTTTGAGCAATTATAAATAATTTGTAACTCACATGTCATGGGAGGAAGGCTTTGGGTCAAACACAAGTACTGGGAATTCATCCAACAGCCACCAGGCAGATGTTAGAAGCAGAGGCTTGGGGTTTTAAATAAAGACCTCTGCATTATCCCCCCAAAATAGAAAGCATTTTAACAAATGAAAAAGAATATGCTTCCATTGGATTCTATACCAACAATATTATAGTTTAATGTTCAAGTTAACATAAAGACATTCTCATGAATTTGAGGCTTCCGATATTTTATCCCATCTCACCCTTCCTGCAAAACCTCATTTATTACTAAAACTCAGTACTAACCCAAAGATACCTCAAATTAAAGAAGACGCCCATGGGGCATGAATTATGAAAGACAGACATTAAACAAGTCTCTGTAAACAAAGAACTAGGTCTAAAATTCCTTAGCCATTATATGTGTAGATTTGAAAGTTCTCGAACCGGGCTCGGTGGCTCAGCCTGTAATCCCACACCTTGGGAGGCTGAGGTGAGTGGATTGCCTGAGCCCGCGGGTTCGAGACCCGCCTTGTCAACTTGGTGAGACCTCATCTCTACAATAAATCAAAAATCAGCCAGGCGTGGTAGCACGCGCCTGTAGTTCCAGCTACTTGGAAGGCTGAGGCGGAAGGATCGCCGGAGGTCGAAGCTGCAGTGGCCGGGGGCAGCCACTGCACTCCAGTCTGGGTG
The DNA here is from genome assembly GCF_000164805.1 of Carlito syrichta. Lineage (NCBI taxonomy): Eukaryota > Metazoa > Chordata > Mammalia > Primates > Tarsiidae > Carlito > Carlito syrichta. The sequence continues at coordinate 201,741 of NW_007233052.1, forward strand.
ACAGAGTGAGACTCCAACTCAAAAAAAAAAAAAAAAACAAAGAAAGAAAAGAAAGTTCTCGAATAACAAGCTATGTGATAAAAAAAACCCTAAGACACATGTCACAAAACACACCACAAACATCCGGAAAGATCATTGGAGGACGTGGAAGACCATATCTTCTCTTGTCCCTTATTTAAGGAATGAAACATATCACTTCAGATATGAAGTTAAAACATCGATAAGGATGGGTTCAACCCTTTTACTTAAAATTATACATGTAATAAGTAAAACAAACATGTGCATCATCCCATTTATCATGATGAAAAAGAACAAATAAAATATCACAAAAGATAACAAATAGAAATAGTCATCCAGTCCGTTGGTGAATATTTTTGGAGTTCCTACTATGGTCACAGCTCATTGAAAGACACAATAGTTAAAAAAATCAGCCATGTCCCTGTCCTAATGGAACTTAGAAACGACTTTGGTGTAACACATTAAACTAATGATCATTATGTATTACAATCACTATTGACTATTCTAATACACAAATAATGGGAGTCTAAAAGCAAGTAACCGGAGGATACGAGGTGGCCTGGGACAGGGAAGTTCTGGAAGAAGAGAGAAGTGGTTTGATAGTGAAGAGGATGAGAAAGTCGTTCAGTCTGTAGAAGTGGTTTGGTGGAAGTCTTGAGTCCATTAAATGATATGACACATACATCACCTGGTAAAAATGTTATTTTGGCTTCTTACATCAAAAACCCCAGTTAATTTGACTGTTCTTTTAGTCAAATGAATGCTTAAAAAACACTGGATTGTTTGCACTGCTAATTCTTTTTAATGTATGGTTTAGGGTAGGTCAGCAAATAAGCTAGGCAACTTAGTTCCAATTAAATAACTTTATTGTTTTAAGTGTACATCTTATTTAAACATGCTTGAGGAGTTAGGAATTAGGACACACACACATACACTTATGGGCGTGCACACACACACACACACACACACACACACACACACACACACACACAAACTCTTCCTATCCCTGGAAAAGTTACATTCCATAGTTAATGCATTCACTTTATGATTTCAAATAACCATCTCTACTCCCGTAATGATTGTTTTTCCTTTCCTTTTGACTTATATATTTTTCTCAAGGCATTTAACACCCTTGACCTTGCTCATAATCAGTTCACAAGTATCCAACAGAACTGACTTCAGATTCCAACTTCTAACTTCAGATTTTCTTATAGAATTGAGAGACAACATTTTCATGGGGACAACATCAGCAAGTTGCTGCTTTACTTTGCAGAAACTAGAATATTGTTGAATTCCATTCTTCTATTAGAAAAGAATAAAAAGGGAGCAAAGCAGGGATTTGGGAGGTTATCATTTTTTTTCCGGTGTGTCTTCATTAAAGCTTGAAACAACATTGCAGCTTTATCACACAGAGTTATTTTCAAAGTCAAGATCCAGTCCACCATTAAAGCATTTTGCCAGAGGAAAAAGTTGTTAGAAAGTACATAAAATGCTAGGTGATCTGCCTTTGGTGGAACTTGGCTTTCTGAAACATCTGAAATACAACTGTCTTTTATTAAAGTGAAATGGAGGGGTCTGGGCAGGAGCCTTGTGGGGATAGAACACTCAGCCTGTAAGTCAAAGCCATAAAACATCTCTTGTTATCACTGAACGGTTACCCTTCTAGCCAACTAACAAGAGGAGCATTAATAGCCTTTGAAAGGCATCCGGTGCAATTTGCCTTGAAGATAGTTACGTTGGCAAACCCATGGATTTTCTAAGGAACTGTACAATTAAAACCGGGGTATCAAGAGGGTATTGGAGATTCATAGAATTTCAGAGTTAGAAAAAGCTCTTCCGTCTCTACTTTCAAAGCTGAACAATATGTCCCTGTGCAATGAGAATACAGAAAGAAAATTGAAGTTGTAGTCTCCTCAAGAGATCCCATCGAACCTGACTGCAAAGGAAAAAGTTTTCAGCATTACTTTTTTTTCTTTCTTTAATAAGTTTTCCCTAGCCCACCATGAATGGGGAGCTGTCTCCACGGTGCCTATTTGAGGTTAGAATTTCAAAATCTTCATTAATATTTTGCTATTGCACCAGGATGATTCATGCTACATTGCTTTTACTAATTAAATTAATAGCCTCAAAATCTTCCCAAAGAGATTAGCTTCTGCATGGCCTTCCCTAGAAGAGCCATTTGCTAGGCAGCCCTGGGAAAGAACTTGGCATTGGCTCCTTTTCTTCCAGGATGAAGACTACTGTGAACCCTAGACAGAGAGAGAACACATGTCGCCCTCCTTTTGCTAATAGTATTCACCTTTGTCTTTACATCTCAATCACTTCACTGTAATCATTTCAATCGCTTGGTGCATTCTAGTGTTTCTAGTCTGTTTCATCGGAAGTGTATTTCATCTCATACTAGTGGACTTGCCTCAATGTCTTATCTTATTCCTGTCTTTTTACAAGCATCAATTCTGTCCTACACTCACGGCTTTGCCATCATAAACAGGCGTGTGTTATGATGTCTAAATGGTTTTTTGTGCTCAGTAATAATATAGTTTTATTGGTTTTGTGGGGGGGGTTTTTGCATATTGCTTCAACCCATACAACCATATAATGCAAATATTCGTTTAAGGTAATTTCTTGTTTCCCACACTTTTCTGTTCCTTATTTTTTGAAATCGCATCCTTCATTATTCTTTCTCTCATGAGTGTATCTATAGACAGAAAGCCACTGGGTGTTCATACTAATGACAGACATGGCAGTTCTCTCAAACTCAAATCGACATTCTTCTTCCCTGCAAACAGGTGATTCTTCTAAACTTCAAACCAGAGAGAAATGGATAACGAGTAGTTGTATAAGCGAGGTTATAAAAATTAATGAATAAGTGCATGTGTGTTAAAATACAATACTAAGAAAATGATTTTAACCAGGCTTGGTGGCTCAGCCTGTAATCCCGCGTTTTGGGAGGCTGAGGTGAGTGGAATTGCCTGAGCCCGCAGGTTCGAGACCCACCTGGGCAACTTGGCAAGACCTCATCTCTACAATAAGTCAAAAAATTAGCTGGGCGTGGCAGTGCGTGCCTGTAGTTCCAGCTGCTTGGAAGGCTAAGGTGGAAGGATCGCCGGAGCCCAGCAGGTCGAGGCTGTGGTGGCCGGAAGCGGCCCCTGCAGTCCAGTCTGGGCGACAGAGTGAGACTCCAACTCAAAAAAAGAAAAAAAAATAAATAAAATGATTTTATGATCCTACTAGCCTACCTCCAGGATGACCAAGGAAATTCTGTTCAGATCAAGCTTTCCCTAAGAAACTTAGATCTTTGGCACAAAAGTTTACTTCATTAAACAACACCAAAGTCCTCAGGTAACATTTCTGACTCATGCTTATCAAGTTATGTTATAGCCTCTGTCATGGTCTGCCTTGTTCCTTTACATTTGGCATGTATGTGGGTTTATTGGTGATTGTAGGTATGTGTGCACCTACATTCACGCAGAGTAGGGGGTGGACAGGAAGAATCGCTACAGGAGTATATCTGAAGGGCCTCTCAGAAAAGCCATAAACATCCCAAGTGTTCAGTGATGTTGCCTATAATATCCATTGTAACCCTACGTTTCTTTAGCAAAGATGAACTGGCATGCAACTCAAACAAGATAGAGGAGGCTTTTACAGTTGTTTTTATTTTTTTAAGAGACAATGTCTTGCACTGTCACTCAGACTGGAGCAACTATAGGTCACGGCAGCCTCAACCTCCTGGGCTCAAGCAATCCTCACCTCTCAGGCTCCTGAGCAGTGGAACTACAGGCATTCACAACCATTATGTTGTTTTTCTTCCACCTTCTAAGAATTTTTCCTCATTTACATGGTAAAGTTGGGTTGTCAGATATGATATTCTATCCCATTGGAGAGAAGGAAGAGAATATGGAGTCCAAATCAACTTTACGTAAATAAGAAGGAAATTACATATATTATTGCTCATAGCAAAAAAATTAGTTGCAATACCTAGTTGTGAGACTATGAAATACGGTCTTCAGCAAGGAACTGCATGCCCAGCTAAAACTTTAACAATTAAAAAAAGAAGCTTGTATGAATGTATCTTTCAGAGAAGTATGAAACGTAGACCATCCTGATGACTATAAAATAAGAATTTGTAAAAGAAGTGAGATGTTATGATGTTGTGAGAGGTGACAGTTCTAGAAGGGAGTGAGAAATCAATCCACCTGAAGCCCATGCCTGAAGGTTCACAGGAGATCTTGAAGGGCACAGACCACAAAGGATGATTGGCAGATGAGTCTGTAGAAAGCCACCACCTCTGTGTGGCTCCCATGGGCCCACAGCCGCATGGGACAGAGGTGGCTGTTGCTCAGTGAATGAGTCAGGCAGTCAGGAAGGAAGGCCAGGATGAGCTACAACCTGCTGGACTCCTCTGTGTCTGCTTTCTACCATACCTACCTGAAGACAGAGATTTTTGGCTGTAGTATTACTTTTGCCTCCCAAATTTGTGCAATGTAAGCTTCTGTCCAGCACTAACCTGGGGTTATAAAGAAAAGGGGGTGATAAAATCTGTAACCAAGCTGACAATTAAACCGCCCTACCCAGGGAAGCACTTGAAGGTGACAACACTACAGTTATCAGAGAGTCTGCAGAAGAGATATAAGGTTTTGGATGTGTATAATATATATATATATATATATGTATTTTTAAATAATAAATTTAAGCACAGCAAAACTTCCTACATAAAGAAATATATTTTACATCTATCTTGCTTCTTTAAAAATCTTCCTGTTCAAAATAGTTTAGAGGGAAAATCCACAAATAATACAGAAAAAATGAGGATGTGAGACAGAAGAGGACAAGAGGGAAAGGAGAGAGAGCCAGCTGTGGGATGGGTGAAAAGTTCATCTCTGGCCTCTGGTCAAGTCGGCCTGCACAGTGATAGGACATATGCAGGGGAACCCCCAAATTCTGGAATTCATTTATTTTTTTCAAAATGTATTTATTCTCACATGTTTAAACTTCAGTCACCTTCCAAGTCCTCCCCATTTGATGCAATATACTTACCAAGATGCTTTCCCCACTGCTCAAAACAGTTTTTGAACTCATCCGTTTTGATGTCTTTTAGTGCTTCTGTCGTTTTTTTGTTAAACGTCTTCTACGTGGGCAAAACATTTCCCTGGGAGGCTTTTCTCATCAGAGGGAAACAAAAAAATCACTTGGGGCAAGATCAGGTGAATACAGAAGGTGGGGCAGAGGGACCATGCCATTCTGGGTTAAAAACTGTTGAACACTCAGTGCGGTGTGGGCAGGTGTGCTGTCATGGTGGGAGAACCCATCACCTGTTGGCCACAGCTCAGGACATTTCTTCCACGAATCATGATGCAACCTTTTCAAAATTTTCAGATAAAAACTTGAGTTGACCATTTGATGTGGAGGAACAAATTCTGAGTGTATTACAAAGGGCCCACCTGACAAAAGATAATTCAGTTTTTTTTGTTTATTCCCCCACGGTCCCCAATGGTCCCTTTACAAATTTTAAATGAGTAAGTTGACATCACTTGAGGGATATCTCTTTTTTTTTGTAATCAATATTTTTTATTATGGTTTTGTAGGTTCAGTTAAGGGTTAGGTGTACAATTACATTTCATTCAGGCATCCTGTTGATAAGAGGTGTTTCCCCATCCCCAGACAGATATTTGCTACTGTTAATTCCATCCCCCTCCCCCCCATAGTTTCCCAGTACCGTCAGTCATTTTCTTTTTTTTTAATTAATTAATTAATTTATTTATTTATTTTATTATGAAGTTGTGGGGTACAGTTAAGGGTTAGGTATACAATTGCGTTTCATTCAGGCACCCTGTTGATATGGGGTGTTTCCCCGTTCCCAGACAGATATTTGCTACTGTTAATCCCATCTCCCTCCCCCCACCATAGTTTCCCAGTACGGTCAGTCATGAGATGCAAATCAAAACCACACTGAGACACCACCTAACCCCAATCAGAATGGCAATTATCAACAAGTCAAAAAATAACAGCTACTGGAGAGGGTGTGGTGAAAAGGGAACACTTCTACACTGTTGGTGGGAGTGTAAACTAGTGCAACCTCTGTGGAAAGCAGTGTGGCGATTCCTAAAAGCTCTAAATACCAACCTCCCATATGACCCTGCAATCCCCCTACTGGGAATATATCCTGAAGAACACAAATCACTCTATAAAAAAGATACCTGCACACGCATGTTTATCGCAGCGTTGTTCACAATAGCAAGAACCTGGAAACAACCATGCTGCCCGTCAAAAGAGGACTGGATTAAAAAAATGTGGTACATATACACGATGGAATACTACGCAGTCATTTTCTTATAGTATTACATTGGATGTTCAAGGTCCATTATATGAGTGAGAACATTTGATACTCGGATCTTTGTTTCTGTGAGAGGTCACTCAGTATTAAAGATTCTAGTTCCATCCAGGTTGCTGCAAAATTCATGATTTTGTTCTTTTTTATGGCTGCGTAGTATTCCATCGTGTATATGTACCACATTTTTTTAATCCAGTCCTCTTTTGATGGGCAGCATGGTTGTTTCCAGGTTCTTGCTATTGTGAACAATGCTGTGATAAACATACGTGTGCAGGTATCTTTTTTATAGAGTGATTTGAGTTCTTCAGGGTATATTTCCAATAGGGGGATTGCGGGGTCATATGGAAGGTCGATTTTTAGAGCTTTTAGGAATCGCCATACTGCTTTCCACAGAGGTTGCACTAGTTTACACTCCCACCAACAGTGTAGAAGTGTTCCCTTTTCATCACACCCTCTCCAGCAACTGTTATTTTTGAGTTGTTAATAATTGCCATTCTGACTGGAGTTAGGTGGTATCTCTTAATTTTTGTACTTTTGAGTATTTAACCCTGAAGAAGTGATTTAACTTAGAGCAATGAGGAGGGAACTGAGGCTCAGAGACACACAAAGCCCTTCTGGAATTGCTTACAGTATATAGTACACAGATCTTAGGAAATGAATGGTAATTACTCTAATTGTCCAAGACATGTACAAGTCACGTAAAAGAAATTATGCTTAGGCACTATACCATTCTCTTCTTAGTAAAGTAGAGGAGAGAGACACTGGGAACTTCAAAAGGCCACTGACCGTTTATCATCAAGGACTAACGTTACCCTCCATCTGACTTCAAAGACAGCATTAGTTTCAACTCCTTCCCATCAGCCATGGTGGAACAAAGTCTAGATCATTCTCCCTGTCTCCTACCAATGCTTGTTCATGAGCTAGTAGAACCATTTTTCTGGCGTTAAACCTTTCCTAATTGGGACTGTTGCTTGTGGTGTCTCTGAGTTCATTTTTCTAAAAAATAGAAATAAATAACCATTTTTGCTCAACAGGGCAGGTTGAACCCAATAGTCAGTCTCTTTTCCTCACCCCAAATCCTTCAATAATTACAGAAAGTGAGTAAAGCAATGCATAAAACCAACCTAAAAAAAAAGAGCCTGGAAAGGTGATACTGGCAATGAGTTGAAAACAAGATAATGGAAAATGGCAACACATCAAAATGTTAGCAAGTTCAAAACAAACGGGATGAGGTAATTTAGCTTGCTGAAGAAAGCAAAATGATATGAAGGGCATAATAAGCAGCATGGTATTTGTTGGATGGTCTTACCTTGTAAACCCAGCATAATTAACTTAAAAATGCCCACCCCAAACCATGTAATTATGTATAATTATGTAATTATACACACAAGTACTGCAGACAAATAGAAAACCCTAAAAGCCTCAGGAAGGGAAAGTAATATAGTTCACATACAATGATAGTTCACGTTATTAGGGACAGGAGATGCTTACAATTTCCTGAATGGGAAAACTAGATTAAAACAAAAATAGGGCCTGAGAGTGGCTGACACGTTTCACTATCAACAGTGAAAGCTAGAAAGTAGGAAGACATGTCTTCGCCATTCTGCGAGAAAACGGCTCCTTACCCCTTATATTGTATCAGAGCACACCACAATGTGAGGTACGAAGTACTTTGTCATGCCCTATTCTCAGAGAACAAAAACACTGGAGAAGGGACCAAATAACAAATGAAAATACTAAACAGAGAAAGACATGGAATGCTGGAAACAGGAGAATGAAAAGGTAAGACACAGAGAATCTAATAGTAGAATGCAGGCTTTGTTTACACCTGCACTGATGTGATTTTTACCAGTACCATCTCACAGATGCACCCCTTTGGCTGATGAGAAAACAGAAAGTTGCAACTATGTATTACAAGGTAAAGCTCAGTGAGTCCTGATTGGAGCACCAAGTCAGAGGCTGTTAAGAAAGATGAGCCTGCGGGATTGAGACCTGCCTGGGCAACTTGGAGAGACCTTATCTCTACAATAAATCAAAAATTAGCCGGGCATCGTGGGGCTGCCTATAGTTCCAGCTACTTGGAAGGTTGAGGCGGAAGGATGGCCGGAGCCCAGCAGATCGAGACTGCGGTGGCCGGGAGTGGCCACTGCACTCCAGTCTGGTGACAGAGTGAGACTCCAACTCAAAAAAAAAAAAAAAAGAAAAGAAAAGAAAGAAAGATGTCACCCAGGAGGAAAAAGTTTAAAAAAGAAACTGATGTCTTTTATTTTTAAGAGGGAAGTTTTATAGTCTTTTTAGTTTAATCAGAATGTTGGTGGTTGTATAAATGTTAAGTACAGAGTCTATGGAAAAAAGGAAAAGAAGCAACTTCCCAAAAAAGACAATACATACAATTGGGGTACAATGGTTCTGCTATAAATAATATATGCAAAGCCACACAACGTAGACACTGATTACTAATTTTCAAAAATTGTAATTTTTGTGTGTGTGCATGCACATATGAGAGTGTGTGCAAGCACATATGTGTGAGTGTGTGTGCATGCACATATGTGTGTAAGAGAGATTAATCTGCATATTCCTTTGTATGAAAATATAAAAATTCCTACTGAAAATATAAATCAGCAGCATAGATCCATTATTTAAAATTATTCAGGTAAATATTGAAATAAGCAGATAAGAGAGCAGAATGGGTTACTTCCGAGGACAAGGACTTTGTGATGGGAAAGACTAGGGCAATGGAACAGTAGTTTTTTTATTGTTTGTTTAAGCTATGTACAGGGGATACATTGATAAAAATAAATGTTACGAAGCCTGTTTTTTTCTTATTACCAAACAATAATGTTCAGTCTCATACCATATGATTAAAAGTATTTAGAAATCACTCTCCAAGAAGATAGACAAGTGGGACCTTATTAAACTGACAAGCTTCTGCAAGGCCAAAGAACCATCAAGAGAGCAGGGAGACAGCCTACAGACTGGGGAAAAATATTCGCCAACACCAGGTCTGACAAAGGCTTAACATCCTGGATCTACAAGGAACTAAAACGTGCTGACAAGAAAAAACAAACAACCCCATTATCAAATGGGCAAAAGATATGAACAGACACTTCACAAAAGAGGACATCCGAGCAGCCAACAAACACATGAAGAAATGATGCAAATCAAAACCACACTGAGATACCACCTAACTCCAGTCAGAATGGCAATTATCAACAACTCAAAAAATAACAGCTGCTGGAGAGGGTGTGGCGAAAAGGGAACGCTTCTACACTGTTGGGGGGAGTGTAAACTAGTGCAACCTCTGTGGAAAGCAGTGTGGCGATTCCTAAAAGCTCTAAATATCAACCTCCCATATGACCCCGCAATCCCTTTACTGGGAATATACCCTGAAGAACTCAAATCACTCTATAAAGAAGATACCTGCACACGTATGATTATCACAGCATTGTTCACAATAGCAAGAACCTGGAAACAACCATGCTGCCCATCAAAAGAGGACTGGATTAAAAAAATGTGGTACATATACACGATGGAATACTACGCAGCCATAAAAAAGAACAAAATCATGAATTTCGCTGCAACCTGGATGGAACTAGAGTCCATAATACTGAGTGACCTCTCACAAAAACAAAAATCCGAATATCACATGTTCTCACTCATATAATGGACCTTGAACATCCAATGCAATACTATGAGAAAATGACGGATGGTACTGGGAAACTATGGGGGGGAGGGGAATGGGATTAACAGTAGCAAATATCTGTCGGGGGATGGGAAAACACTTCTTATCTACAGGGTGCCTGAATGAAACGTAACTGTACACCTAACCCTTAACTGTACCCCACAAAACCATAATAAAAAATATTGATTTAATTAAAAAAAAAAAAAAGAAATCACTCTCCAACCTACTTCTCCTGTCTCAAATCCAACTACCCTACCATTTACCATCCATGGGTACACACACACACACACACACACACACACACACACACACACACACACACACCACTTACTTTTATATATCTGGCAACATTTACTTTCCCCCAGGCTCACTATATGCTATCCTAGACACATTGTTAGATTGAGTTATCGCATGGGTCCAGAATGTCTTCCTACATATTTGATGTCCTTTAAAAATAAATTCAAATGTCATCTCCACTTTGAGCTTGCTCTCAATCTTAAAGGCTACTGATTTTATACTACTCTGAGCACATAGAAATTTATAGTTTATTTGGTTCCATTTTTGCAATGTCTTTTAATCGTGACATATCTATACATATATATGCACACACATATTTATCAACATATATTTCACTAATGGATATACTCCTATGTATGATAAAATATAAAGTTGCAACTATGTATTACAATGTAAACCTGAGTGAATTTTTTTGTTTGTCTGTTTCCCAGGAGAAAAAAAGCCCTCAAAGGGAAACATTTTGCTGATGCTGAAAAGATGAATCAAAAAAAAAAAGGCAGAAGCACTAAAAGGCATCAAAATTGATGGGTTCAAAAACTGTTTAGAGCAGTGAAAAAAGCGTCTCTATAGGTGAATTGCATGAAACAGAGAGAGCACTTTGAAGGTGACTAAAGTTTAAACATGTAAGAATAAATATATAATTTTTAACAAATAAATTCATTAGTTTTGGAGTCTAATAATTGTATGTCTAATAATTTTTATTTATTAATTAGACTTTAGACATGCTGAAGGAATCACTCTCTTTACTCTCAGATTATCATGACATGTTAGTGGTATATTCAATATCTTTCAGGTTTCTATTAAATTTTGAAATCTTAAACTCTTGACTAAAAAATAATTTCAGTTATTTAAGAAAGAGACTTCCATATCCTAGAAATTGAATGGAAAAATCCACCTATAGACATCTCTGTATGAATACATTTAAACTGATTTCAAAAAACGTATTTTTCAAATACTATATCTACAATATTTATGTTGTAATTCATTTCTATTTCCTTCAACTATCTTTGAAGAAGCAATTGATAATATATTTTGGAACTAAACAGATTAGGAAACCAAAGTAAAAGAGTAAATCAATAAGGACAAGGAAATAAAATTATATAAAAACACTTTGGGATAAACCCATTTATTTGTGATCTGGAAATCAACCAAAAGTATCAGATGTCAACTAGACTACAAAGGAAGGACATGAGACCTGGCCAAATGTTCCAAGGCCACACTTGTTATGAATGTTACATTTGACTTTTCAGAGGAGTTAGATTATTTAGTTATTTAAAAGACAGAATGTGAATCTTTGGATTCCTGGCATCATTTTCTTCATATTACACAAAACTGGGTGAAACTAAGCACAGTAGAAAATTTTGCAAATGCAAAATATTCTATCGCAAATTATTATTGGCCTTTGTTTATTGGATTTAATTTGGAAGAAGTAATCTATAAGACACAAAAAGAACCTCAAAAATTAACCAGGCTAGGAGCAAAGATTGACTTTAAAACTATTTTCATAGTATACTGGAAGTTTGTCTACTCTCTTAGAATTTTTTTCAGAATTTAACACATCATTGTTAGCTATAGTTACTATGCTGTACAATAGATCTCTTGAACTTGTCAGAACTTTGTCAGAGAAACTAAGCAAAAGGAAGAAATTTTTTAAAAGGCATCTAAATCAGAAAGAAAGAAGTCGGATTACCCTTATTTGTAGAAAACATGATCTTACATATAAAACACATACAAAGATTCCACCAAAAACTGTTAGAACTAATACATAAATTCAGTAAACTTACAGGATACAAAATCAACATTAAAAAATCAGTAATGCTTCTATATACCAACAGCAAACTATCCGAAATAAAATCAAGAAAACAAGCTCATTTACAACAGCTATAAACAATTAAAATATTTAGGAATAAATTTAGTCAAGGAGGTGAAAGATGTCTACAATGAAAACTTTCAAACATTGATGAAATAAACTGAAGAGGACACACACACACAAAATGGAAAGATATTTTGTATTTTTGGATTTAAAGAATACATTGTTAAAATGTCCATACTCCAGAAGCAATCTATAGATTCAGTGAAATTCCTATCAAAATAGCAATGGCATTCTCCATAGAAATAAAAAAGAAGAAAGTCTATAATTCATACAGACCCACAAAAGACTCTGAATAGCCAAAGTAATCCTGAGGAAAAAGAATAAAGCTGGAAGCATTATACTATTTGACTTCAAATTACACTAGAAAAATATAGTAACTCAAACAGCATGATACTGGCATAAAAACAGACATACAGTGCAAAGGAACAGAATACTCAGAAATAATTCTACACATATATGGTCAATTGATTATAGACAAAGTTGCCAAGAACATACACTCAATAAATGGTGTTAGGACAAGTGGATATTAACATGAAGAAAAATATTACACCCTTATCTCACACCATATACACAAGCTGGGCCCAGAAAGACAAATCCTATACGATGTCATTCATATATGAAATCTAAAAAAGTTGACCTCACAGTCATAGAGAGTAGAATGGCAGTTATCAGAACCAGAGGCACTTGGGGGAATTCAGAAACCGGATGGAAGATTCAAATGTAAGACCCAAAACTATGAAACTACTGAATAAAACATGGAGGGAAATCCCATGATATTTGTCCGGGCAATGTTTTGGGGTTTTTTAAAAATATAATCCCAAAAACATAGGTAAAAATATAAAAATAAATGACTGGGATTTATATCACACTTAAAAGCTTCTCCACAGCAAAGGAAACAATAGAATGAAGAGATAATCTTCAGAAATAAAGAAAACACTTGCAAACTATCCATCGGGCAAAGCACTAATAACCACATTATATAAGGAACACAAACAACTCAAAAACAAAAAAATAATAACCCAATTTAATGAACAAAAGACCTGAATAGACATTGCTCAAAAGAAGACATACAAATGGCCAAGTATGTGAAAAACTGCTCAACATTACTAATCATCAGGGAAATGCAAATCAAAATCACAGAGATAGCACCTTTCTCTTGTTCAAATTGCCATGATAAGAAAGACAAAAGAGAAAAACTGTTGGTGAGGATGTGAAGAAAAAGAAATCTTTGTACACTGTCCGTCAGAATTAGTACAGCCAATATGGAAAACAGTACAGAGATTTCTAAAACAATTAAAAATAGAACCAACATAGGACACAGAAATCTCACTACTAGAAATGAAATCAATATTGCAAGAGTATCTATATTTCAGTGTTTATTGCAGCACAGTTCACAAAGCCAAGCTATCAGCCTAAATGCCCATGAATGACTGAATGAAGAAAAACTGAAACATGCACAGAGGAAATACTGTCATTTGTGACAACATGGATGAACCTGGAAGACATTACGTTAAGTGAAATAAGCTGGGCCCAGAAAGACAAATCCTATACGATGTCATTCATATATGGAATCTAAAAAAGTTGACCTCACAGTCGTAGAGAGCAGAATGGTGGTTATCGGAAGCAGAGGCACTTGGGGGAATGCAGAATTGGGGAAATGCTGGTGGCATGATACAAAATTGCAGTTAAATAGGAGGAACAAGTTCAATAGCTCTATTGTACAGCAAGGTAATTATAGCTAATAATGGTGTATTAAATTCTGAATAATTGCTAAGAGAGTGGGCAAATAAGTGCTCTTACCACAAAAATGATAACCACGTAAAGTCATGAATATGCCAATTATCTAGATTTAACCATTCCACCTGGTATATAGATTTCAAAACATCATGTTGTATGTGATCAATACATACAATTTTATCTGTCAACTAAAAAAATTAAACTATGTATTTTCAAGATCATTGACTTGTAATCGTTTAAGAATATAATCTATTTTTTTTTTTCAAAAAAAAGGAGTGGCAAAAGGCATTTTTCCACAGCTATGTGGCTTACTATCAAGCAGTCATTAAAGCACATTGTGTAGTTGTATTCATTAACACAGAAAATTGTCATAATTTAAAAGCAGAAAAAAATTGTTCAAAAAACCATGTATTATATATAGTTTTAACATTGAAATCCTCTGTAAAAGTTTTCATAACTTTTATTATTAACGATATTTTTGTTTCTGAGCAGTCGCTTTTCTCCTGACCTCTTTGCAGAAATCACACCAGTATTTTCAACCACTCACTTGACATCTCAACTTGAATATGTTATAAGCATTTGAATTCATTTTACTGTTAATGTTCTCCAAGTTCTTACAATCTCAAAAAATGTCACCAATATATGCAATTACTCAAGCCATTACTGAAGAATTTTTTCCTTGGCCCCAACGTTTAAGCCATCAACAAAATATTTTCAACTCCATCAATGATCAGATTTCAGCTGTATCCACTTCTGTTCATTTTTACTACCCACACCATGGCTCACAGCAAGCTGCCGTTATTTCTTCATTGACCAAGATGAGATCAGGCTCTTAAATTTTCTCTCTTCTTCATTATTTGTCCTTCTGCCACCCTTATCCATCAGACCACAGTGATTTTCTTTTCAAAATGTTATGAGATTACTATACCGGCTAATTTATTGACTTGAAACCTTCCAAGGTCTTCCCAGATTGCAAACTTCTTATACTGACATACAAAGTCTCACACGATCTGGTACTGCCTATTTTTGGAATATGTTCACAAAAGTCTTTTGAATTTCCCTTAGTGTTTAAGCCATATCAGATTTTCTTTCTGTTCCTTGCCTATGCCAATCTCCTCCTGGCCTTTGGGTCTTTATCTATTTTTTTCTAGTAATGGTCTGTTTGAGATATTAAAGTCTGTGATGGTAGTGTGGCCCAAATAATTTAGCAAAGCATCTTTATCAGCATAATTTACCTTGTAGTTTTTCTCTTTAAAAAAATTGTGGGAGACTGTTTAAGAATGTGTGCAAGTTTTTTTTTTTCTTCCTCACATTATCATTATAATTGATCTCAGAGGTTTCCATGAAATGATATGAGCTAAAATATCATAATCGGGCATACAACATACCAAATCCCACATCGGTAAGCACACACACAATAAGACCATGTGAGAATAGACAGACTATAGGAAGAAGGGGAAGTTTTCTAATCCACAAAGAAAAATTTGTAGCACAAAATTTCTTGGCTTGACCTCTGTAGACAGTCTTCAGGAAATTCTGTCATCACTCTTAAATCGTGAGCAAAATATTTTGCATGTGAGCATTTTTTGAAGGGAAGAATCCTTAGTGTACATCAAATATACAAATAAACCTGAAATGCCAACAAATAAAAAACCAACAAAATTCCTATTGCTGTAGAAATATAAGATTAGAGAAAAAGATACAGAAAGATAGAATCTAAAGTAAGCGTTCTTCCCCCATAACTAGATATATGACCATACATTCTATTAACAATCATATACACAGTTCTCTAGATTTGTATAGGTTTAGAAGAATTATGACATTGCTTTTTCAAATATTTAGTGCTATGACAACAGTGGGACTCCCTGAATCTCAGAAGCAATTTTTCTAAATGCGGCAAGCTCATTGTAGTAAATTTACTGCTAGATCCCAGATTATTTTTGTTGTTGTTGTTGTCATTGATATGATTATTACAGTTCTGCTATAGCCCACAGACTTGCGTTGTTATTCATAGACATTTTATGATCTAAGTTTATTATGCTATTTCTTAGATAAATATGCAAAAATAAAATATAATTGCTTCTGATTCAAAGTCTATTCCTGTGCAAAATTTTGTGTTTATTGAAAATTATAATGTACATTTAAATTATGCAGTTCTGCACTGTGCTTCTTTAGAAACTGGGCCTTTTTTTGTTTTTAGCTATAAATGTCTTCATAAATTAGAATGATTTCTCTATATTTTATCCATAAATGCCTCCATAAAGTGTGACTAATGTTTTTAATGTGACGTTATAACGTTAGCACCAAAAAGAACCCAAGCAAATCCTTATAAAAATAAAGAAAATAATTGCCAGAGCTTTTGTGGCACCTCCTTTTTTGGGTATTGTCTGAATAACACTCCTGACTCCCTAGCAAAGCGTTTTTAAATTGTCTGAAGTTACTCCTGTCTGTTCAAAGTACTCAACTTTTTTCTTTTTTATTAGACTCTGCCTTCTAATCCTTTCATTGAATCTTTTGTGTCCTTTCCTCTTCCTCTCCTTGAATTTTCACAACGGTTTCACATTCTTGACAGAAGAACTCTGAAGTTGTTTATAGGTTTGTATCTTTGCTGAAATTACAAAGTAGCTCAAAGTGCAGAGATATAACACAGATAAACTGTCCACAGAGCACATCTGACATAAAAAAGTTAAACTCCTAAAGTAACCGCCTTGAATAGAAAAAGTCAACACACAAATCAGAAATCAGTGCAAGAAATAATTTGTTACTACTTAATGATTTCTGTCACATTTGTGGGGAGGTTGTTTCATTAACTTATTCAGAGAAGTTCAGAGTTTACATTTCTTGACCTGCTGAGGGATCAGCCAATGTTCAGAAAACACGGCTGATCTCTTCAGAGAGATAGCCAGTGTCATACACACGAAATTATTAAGTTAAAATGTAAATTATTAAGGGCTGAGCAGAGAGAGTTCAACACAGTAAATCCAGTGCTTGAGGAGGCCCAGGAGGGAGGATTGCTTGAGGATAGAATTATGTGACCGGCCTGGGCAACACAGTGAAACCTCTGTGTCTAAAACATTAAAATAATAGGCAGGCATGGTGGGGCATGCCTGCTACCCTAGCTTGTCGTGAGGCTGAGGCAGGAGAATGGTTCAAGCCCAGGAGTTAAGATTTCAGTGAGCTGTGATCGCCACACTACACTCCAGGCTGGGTGACAGAATGAGTCCTCATCTCAATTAACAACAGTAATGATAATAAATTATAATGTAGGTTCAAAGTGGCCATGTTGCCCCTTGCGTATTGACACATTAGAACAAATGTGGAATTTTTCAGGAGCTAAAAGAATAAATCTCAATTTTGGATTTCCTTTAGGCAAATCAAATAAAAACTTGGTTTAGAGCTCAGATATAGAGTAAATGGTATTATTTGTTTTTTTCGCATGTCTACCTTCCCTGCCGGAGAGTAAAATATTGGCTTTTTAGGAGTGAAAATCTTGTCTTATGTTCGAATCTACAGCACTTAACAATGAGCCTAGAGTATTGCATACAGTTTAAACATATGGATAAACATTGTTAAACTGAGTTATTGTTCTAACTTCCTATTCCGCTGCATTTCATTGTGCTCAGTTTATCAAATACTTACAAAAAGCTTCTGATATTCTCAGTTGTATATTAATTGTTCATTGCAACAGAGACAGGTGGTCATGCAAATAGTTCTTTCTTTCTAATACTTTCTATTCTGACAGAGAGAGTTTGCTGAAAGTTTTAACAAATTCGGATTTCATAGAAACTTAAGCTTCTTAGGGACATTCTGCCATATGAAAAAAGTTTTATTAGAAAAAGCAAACAGTAGTACGGAACTTTCAAGACCGGACACAGTAGCTCATGCCTGTAATCCCAGGCCTTTGGAAGGCCCAAACAGGAGGATTGCTTGAGGCTAGGAATTTGAGACCAGCCTGGGCAACATAATCAGACATCGCTGCAAAAAAAAAAGAAAAAAAAAGGAAGAAAGAAAGAAAAAAAATTTGCTGCATGTGTTGGGGCATCCCTGTAGTCTAGCTACTGGGGAGACTGAAGTGAGAGGAACACTTGAGCCCAGGAGATCGACACTGCAGTGAACCAAGATCATGCCACTTCACAGACCCTCTGTGTTTCACTCTGTATAGAGTATAACGTTCAAATAGTGTAAAACTTTTGTTTTTTGTTTTTTGGTTTTTTTTGAGTTGGAGTCTTACTCTGTCTTCCAGACTGGAGTGCAGTGGCCACTCCCGGCCACTGCAGCCTCGACCTGCTGGACTCTGGCGTTCCTTCCGCCTCTGACTTCCGAGTAGTTGGAACTACAGGTGCGCGCTACCACGCCTGGCTAATTTTTTGATTTAGTGTAGAGATGAGGTCTACGCCAAGTTGCCCAGGTGGGTCTCGAACCCTCAGGCTCAGGCAATCCACTCACCTCAGCCTCCCAAAGCGCTGGGATTACAGGGTGAGCCACCGATCCTGGCTAAATAGTGTATAACTTTCAAGTGTGTTTCACATGTTATTTTTGAATCTGACATCATGGCAAGAAATTACAAAAGCTTAACTTTTTTTGTTTTGTTTTGTCTTGGTTTTTTGAGTCAGCATCTCACTCTGTCACCCAGACTGGAATGCACTGTCACACTCACGGCCACTTCAGCCTCCACCACCTGGGCTCAGGCAATCCTTCTGCCTCAGCCTTCCAAGGAACTGGAACTACTGATGTGAGATGATTGCTATTTGGAGACAATATTATTGCTAACCAGAGAGTTAAAGATCTCTAAAAAAAATTTTTTTTAAATCTCCAAATTTATTCTGCATTCTATGACAGTTAAATTAGATTTTAGCCCCAGTGGTAGAGCTCCTTTTGGGAATAGTGTAGCATGTAGCAGATTTTAAATGTCAAGGGAAAGTTCATCAGAATACTCTTGGACACATTTCTACAATAGCTGAATTTGGACAGAGGGCAAAGTCAATGTCAAATGTCTATCTTATCACAGACTTCATTCAAAACTGGGGCAGGGATGAAGAATGTGGAAAGGAAAGAGAGGAGGTGGGAGGGGATAGGTGTGTGCCACACCAGCTAATTTTTGATTTATTGTAGAGCCGAGGTCTCACCACGTTGCCCAGGCTGGTCTCAAAGCCCTGGGTTCAGGAAATCCTCTTACTTCAGCCTCCCAAACTGTTGGGATTGCAGACGTGAGCCACCGCACCCAGTCAAACCCTTAATTAGCAAGATGACTATCACCTGTATCAAAATTCAAGGAAATAGTCATGGAAGTTTTGAGAAGTCTCATTATTCAAAACCTGTTTGTTTGTCCGCAGGCCAGGCTGGAGTGCAGTGGCACTTATCATGGCTCACCACAATCTCATCTCCTGGTCTCAGAGTGATCTTCTCACTTCAGTAGCTGGAACTGAAGGTGCATACCTGGCTAATTTGTTTTATTTTTCTATAGAGATGAGGTCTTACTGTGTTGCCCAGTCTTGTCTTGAGCTCCTGGGCTCAAGAGATCCTTCTGCCTTGGTGCCTCAAGCTCTGGAATTACAGGCATGAGCCATCATGCTGGGCTCCAAACCTATTTATTAATAAAAACCATAGCAGTGTTATTTCTTTACTCAAAGCACGACTAGTATATTAAACTTTGGGGGCTACTTACCTCTATTTTCAGTCTCCCCGGTTTACCAAGCTGGCATGGCATGTGCCAAGCCTTTACAGTATCTAGATAGACTCTCAGCTCTTCCTAAGCAGAATAATCACTTTTTTCTTTCCACTGTGGCTGGGCCTGACCCTGGTTGTGCAGTCTATTTTGCTTCTAGTATCCAAGAGTCATAATGCCACATACCTGACAATGCCAATCAAGTTTCCTCTTCCCCAAGGACATGAAAGTTCGCAACTTGAAGGTTTGTATGTAAGGGACTTACTTCATTAGAAAACTCAGACATTCCTTTCCTCTAATCTCGGTGTTGTCCTTCATGTGTCAAGGAAAGCTTAACCTTGACATGCCAGACCAAATCAGGGGGCATTGGCTATCTTATGTTTGACAATCGTCTATAAGTCTGGATATCTGTCACAGTGAGAGGAATTCTATCATTTACTGTCCGAATTGCAACACTTCTGAAGGAGATAGAGGACCTTGTTGTGACAGGGTCAAATGTCTGTTTTATCACTGACTTCATTCAAAACTGGGGCAGAGATGAAGAATGTGGAAAGAGAGAGAGGTAGTGGGAGGGAATGGGCTGCTTAAAGCATACATGAGGCGTTTCAGCCCCTCTGATATCCCCAGAAGAATGCAGACTTTACTTTTCTTTGCGTTCATGCCCTTGTTTTTCTCCTTCATGGGCTCTCTTTAGCCAGCGTCATAGCACTCGATGTTACCTCCCGATATGATTGGACGAGTTGCCTTTATTTCCTTCAAGAATCACATATATCTCCTCCAGGGCCCTATTCCATATGCCTGAGAAGAGATGACTGCTATTTGGAGACAATATTATTGCTAACCAGAGAGTTAAAGATCTCTATTTTTTTTTTTTAATCTCCAAATTTATTCGGCATTTTGTGACAGTTAAATTAGATTTTTAGCCCCAATGGCAGAGCTCCTTTTGGGAATAGTGTAGTATGCAGTCGATTTTAAATGTCAAGGGAAAGTTCATCAAGAATACTCTTGGATGCTTTTCTACAAGAGCTGAATTTGGACAGAGGGCAAAGGCAAGGTCAAGTGTCTGTTTTATCACAGACTTCATTCAAAACTGGGGCAAGGATGAAGGATGTGGAAGGGGAGAGAGACGGTGGGAGGGAATAGGTTGCTTAAAGCATTTTTGCATTTTTACCTAAGCACTTGGGTGTATGAGTTCACGGCTGCCTGCACTCAAGGACCTCTCAGCTGCGCACTCACAAAGGCTCGAACACTGCTGAGTTTCAGGACAGACCTTTATTCGGTCCACTGAAAACGGGGCTGCGGGCCAATGGAAATGAAAAGATGGCCATCTCAGGATTTTCTGGAGATCCACAGAAGGAAAATGGCCCGAACATAGAGCTATCTCAAACTACCTCCGTACTTAATGTCTTTGCAATAAATAAGCATCACTAAACATCACTACAAAGCATCACTAAAATAACTTTCATCGGTAGGCTGGGCATTAAGAAAAATGTGGTGGGGAGAAGGGTTTGAGCCTTGTCTTTCAAATATTCTAGAGGGGTAGTAAATTTAAAAATAAAGCAAAACCAAGATTACATTTTAAGAAATCGCCTGTTGAATATTTATTTGATAGTCACACCTGATTCAGATCATAGAAACACTGACCTCCCTCAGTTTCTTACTGGTTGGTCCATTAATTATAACAAAGATAGTCATGTGACCTGGTGCAGCCAGAACAAGCCTGTGTCTTTCAGTGACCCTGGCACAACAATGTCCTCTTTCTCCTTCAGAAGTATTGCAATTTGAACAGTAAATGCTAGAATTCCTCTCACTGTGACAGATATCCAGATTTATAGACGATTGTCAAACATAAGGTAGCCAATGCCCCCTGATTTGGTCTGGCATGTGAAGGTTAAGCTTTCCTTGACACGTGAAGGACAACACGAAGATTAGAGGAAAGGAGTGTCTGAGCTTTCTAATGGAGTAAGTCCCCTACATACAAACCTCCAAGTTGCGAACTTTTAAAGATGCAAGCATCTGTTTGCACTGTGGGAGTTCACCGGTCTAGTGTGTATCTTCACATGCAAGCAAGATACCATAAGATTTTAAATGTTTTATTTATTTTCTGTGTTTGTTTTTTAATGTATTATTTGCGTGAAAAGTATTACAAATCTATTTCAGTCCAAGGGGACCCCTAAAAACCCAGAATTATATTTTGGAGGGCAGGCCCCTCATTGTACAGCCTTCCCTCATTGGTAAGTGTTCTAGAAATCCATTGGCATCAGTGCTGCTAGTGTTATGTGAGAGACTGCGTTCGACTTCAGTGAATTTGGTTTTGGAGATTCTTTCAACACTTTTGCTCATTTCATGATGGGTGGCTTATGAGAGTACCTGCATTCAGTAATTTTGGACTAAAAACGGTATGACCCCAAGCTCCACCCTCCCTATTCACCTAATCTCCTCCTGGGTCACTTTTTTTGGTTTTCCAGGATGAAAATGGTCCTCAGAGGGAAACACTTTGCTGATGTGGAAGAGGTGGAACAAAAAACAGCAAAACACTAAGAGGTATCAAAATTGACGCATTCAAAAACTGTTTTGAGCAGTGGAAAAAGCATCTTGATAGGTGCATTGCATCAAATGGAGAGTACTTCATAGGTGACTGAAGTTTCAACATGTAAAAATAAATCTACAATTTTTATCCATGGATTCTGGGGTTTTGGGGATCCCCCATACAGTATTATATATGTAATTGTGTTAGTTGAGTACCTAGGCTAACTTTGTTGGACTTTTGAACGTTCTGGACTTAGAGACTCACTCTCCAAATGGAACTCATTCTTCTGTGGGTGACTTACTGAATATAGTAATTATAGCACCCAAACTTTCTGTGTTTTTTAAAGTAAGCTAGAATTCACCCACTCATTAATTATTTAGCAAGCATTTTGTTATGTTTGGCATAAGAAGATAATAAGGTGGTCCCTGAAAGCACGATTCAGGCACAGAACTTTCCCTGGTACGTCTATGTCTACTGGGAAGAGACTGATAAGACAGTAAGCAATTATTTACAGTGTTGTTACTATGATTAAAGTATTCCCAAGTTGGCTGCAATTGGAACACAAGGAAGAGGAACCTATTCTAATGTAAGGATGAGGTGAGAGACACCAGGAAGGCTTTCTGAGGGAAGCAGACCTGAGAGAAAATGATAAGTAGTTGGGCTCGTAAAAAAGAAGGAGCCAGGAAAGACATTCCAGACAAGTGATTAGCCACTAAAAAGGCACAGGAATGGGTAAGAACCATCAGAGGAGTTTACTGTGAATAGTCAGGAATAGAATTCAAGAGGTGAGCAACAGGTCCATCGTGCCCTGGATTCTGAGGGTCGTTTGACTGCCAGCAGCCATCCTGGAGTATCTTACTTAAACAAAAAACAACAAAACTAACTGGAATCATATGCTATATTTCTCAGAATCAGAATAAAAACTGAGGACCTAATCCCCAGAAGGAACTTAACATAAGACAGAAAGCATTTAACCAGAGATAAAAGGAATTTATGACATGGTGGCTCACACCTGTCATCCCAGCATTTTGGGATGTCGAGGTGGGAGGTTTGCTTGAGCCCAGGAGTTTGAGACCAGCCTGGGTGGCATAACAAGACTTCGTCTCCACGAAAAATAAAAAATTTTAAAAAAATTAGACAAGCATAGTGGCATGTGCCTACAGTCTAAGCTACTCAGCAGGATGAGGCGAGAGGATCACCTGGGCCCAGGGGTTGCAGGCTGCAGTGAGCAGTGCTTGTGCTGTTGAAAGCCAACCTGGATGACAGAGTGAGACCCCAACTCCAAAAAAAAAAAATTACAAAAGGTTTTATCCACAGATAAAGGGTAGGGAGAAATGAAAACCAGTCTATTGTCTGTGAACCTGGAGTAAACCGTCTCAACAGTTTCCTATTCTTCTGTTATTTCCCTCAAAATTTAAAATCCAGAAGGTAGAGAGTGATTTGACTTGTGTGAGTCACAAGGCCAACCTAGTTCCAAACGCCAAGGAAGTTCTATGTAGTGCAATTGGAACAATTGACAAGTGGGACCTCATCAGACTGAAAATTAGTTGCACAACAAAAGAAACCATCAAGAGAGCAGGGTGACAATACACAGATTGGGAAAAAATTGCTAATTATGTATCTGACAAGGGCCTAACATCCACGATCTACAAGGAACTCGAACAGGCAGAAAGGAAAAAAGCAAACAATCTTATCAAAAAGTGGGCAAGAGATATGAATAACACTTCTCAAAAGAAGACATACGAGCAGCCAACAGATACTTGAAAAAATGCTCAACCGCACTAATCATCAGAGAACTGCAGATCAAAACCACACTGAGATACCATCTAACTCCAGTCAGGATGGCCATCATTAGAAAGTCAAAAAACAACAGATGCTGGCATGCATGCAGAGAAAAGGGAATGCTTCCACAATGTTGGTGGGAGTGTAAACTAGTAAAACATCTGTGAAAAATAGTGTGGCGATTTCTAAAGGAACTAGAAATTGACCTTGCATATGATCTGCCAATCCCCCTTCTCGGAATATACCCGGAGGGACACAAATCATTCTACAAAAAAAGACACCTGTTTATTGCCACACTATTCACAGCAAGCAAAATCATGGAACCCACCCTGCTGCCCATTAAAAGTGAACTGGATAAAGAAACTGTGGTATATATACACAATGGACTGTTACACAGCCATAAAGGACAGAACCATAGACTCTCCATCAAATTAGATGGGGTTGGAGACAGTCATTCTTAGCGATCTATCACAGAAACAAAGAACTGGAGACCACATGTTCTCATTCATATATGGGACCTGAATATTCATCACAAGAGCACAAGGGAGGGATTGGCAGTCAGGGAACACTGCCAGGGAAGGAAGGGAGGGGTCGCAGCATGTAACAGCAAAAGGTCCTTGGTCCTAAACCAGGGGCAGTGAGGACAGGTTGGAGGCCTAACCACCTGCACATGCATTGCATATGTACCTAATCCTGATTTATACTCCACATCTTTATAATAAAATAAGGTAAAAAAAATACGTATATTGCTAACATAAATTAAAGAAAATACAAACGAGTTAAACGATCTTTTATGTTCATGGGGGAAAAAAAAAGAAAACCAAAGCGCCATTACCAGACAAATGGGGATTAATGTCAGCCAATTCTCTCTTTTCTTGTTACACCATAAAGTTTGATTTTTTTTAACTCATAGGATTTGAGTACCAACAAAACAAGACAGTCCCCATTGCAGAAGGGACAAATCACGGGAGAAAAATTAAGGCCCTGTTACCAAGCAAATGAAAATTGATGTCGGTGCTGTTTTTACATACGAGCAAAGATTCCCTTCTTTGTGAAGAAACTACAGAGTCTGGGGTCTTATCCTGTAGCATTTGGGACATAAAGGGACACATGGTACCTTTGTGTTTTAGAAAAGCCTCTCTGATGGCAGAGTAGAAATAGCATGTAAGCTGTCAAGACTCAATCAAGGACAAACCAACATAGCTGAAGTTTCCTTAACAGGCAGAGGGGGTGTCAAAACAATGTACACACAATTTAAGAAAGGAAAAAACTGTATTGAAATTGCAGTACTCAATATATACCAATAACAAAAGATAAATGCAAGTCACGTTTGACTTCTGCAATTATAAGAGGTGCTCAAAGCGGTTCCCATCAGTGTCCAGACACTTGTGATGAGAGTGAATTGAAAGAAATACCTAGATAACATCTCTTAAAATGCATATAGATGTTTCTGGCACCCCTGGTATACATAAGTATTGATCCCAGTTCTTCAAACGCAGATATTATCTTTAAGGGGGGCTAATTTCTTGGGATAAAATATGTGACTATATAACTTGTTTATATATGTGTGCATATATATGTGTGTGTGTATGTTCCATTTTCTGTTTTTGAACCTTTATTATCTGTTATCATAAATAACGTCTCATGTCTTACTTTGGAAAACAGAAATAATGAAATAGGCAACGTGATAAAATACTGTCTAAAAGCAGTATTAAAGAGAGAATGTGGCTACCTATTGACCAAACTACAGATGCATTCAAAAGAAAGGTAAACTGATAAATAAAATAAATGTGAAATAGAATTGGGATATCACATGTTCAAGTTATTGTGGCTACAGTAGTGAGTCACATGTGCTAAACTCCCTTGTTTAGAGCAAAAGTAAAACTACAGACTATTTATATTTTTAAAATGATATTTTAATGAACAGCTTTGTGAAAAAGAAACACCTTTTTACTGCCTCATGAAAAGGTAAATTAGTTCAAATTCTCACAAAGTACAAACTGATAGTTTTACAGAGTTAATCAAGGATTTTCATAGTTGTTTGGTCTACCTGCTCAATCACTTAAAATAAATTTCTTGATAAATATAAATATATATGATAAATATGTATGTGTGTGTGTGTATTTGTATATTTCAATGAATATAGTGCCCTTTTTTCTTTTTAAAAGTCTCTGCTGATAAGACTACTGAGTCAGGTGCGGTGGCACCCTCCTGTCATCCCAGCACTTCGGAAGGCCGAGGTGGGAGGATCACTCGAACCCAGGAGTTCGAGACCAGCTTAGGCAACATAGTGAGGCCTTGTCTCTACAAAAAATTTTAAGAAATGAGCCAAGTGTGGGGGGTGTAAACCGGGTGTATAGTCTCAGCCACTGGCTCCTTGTGGAAAGCTGAGGCAGAAGGATCACCCAACCCCAGGATATCAAGGCTACTATGAACCATGATCCAGCCACTCGCTGCACTCCAGCCTGGGTGACAGAGTAAGACTTTGACTCAAACAAACAAACAAACCAAACAGACAAACAACAAGACAACCTGCTGAGTTCATAGAGACCCCATAACAAGTTATGCATGAAGGATGCGCATCAAATTATTCCAAATAGGCTTATGTAGAATGTAGAAGGAAAGAAGGCGTGGGGGAAAGCATAGTCCTACGAGTGAAATGCAGTACCACTGTTATTTGTGTGACAGCCGTGCATAAAGATAAACAGTGCTCAGGCATCACTGCTGAGTCGCTTTCCCCCTCGATCCCAAATCTTGACTGCAATGTTCAGGTAGACTCCATTTAGTCTATGGATAGATCCGTAAACATCTCTACGTCTCTGCAAAACTACTATAAGGGTACGTTGGAAATCCTTGCCCATGAAATGAGAACTGCGTCTGTTTGACTGTGCAGTTATTAAAGAGGTGACGGAAAACGCTCAACTGTAAAACTGTTTGTCTGAAGGTGGTTATGGGTGTCGTTCTATTTTGAGCTGCTTCTGCGACTGCTTTGCCTGTTATCTCCTTCTGAGTCCCAAGACATAAGTTTCCAGACTTCTCTAGTCTGAGTTCTTACAACACACTCATGCTAAAGGTTTTTAACCTTTTAGTCCTCAATTTCTTGAAGTTTGTTTTAAAAACTCCTCTTAATTGTATTGCTAAAGGACACTCTTTCTCTACACCTGAAAATGTCTGTCTGTAAAATATCTGGTGTTCATTCCTTTTTATAGAATATTATAAGACAGTTTTAATTTTCTTTGTTATCAGTAAGATAGATATTCTATCCCACTCCAGCCCCTGAAGTTAGATCTACTTATGTTGGCTGAATACTTTAATAAGCGTACTTTAACAATAGGTGAATAAATAATAAGTATTTAATAATATTTTAGTAAGCTTCCTTGGAGGCTGGAGGGCTGAGACTACAAAAAATGGTAGATAGAAAATAATATAAATTTGAGATCACAACAAATTACTCTACATAAAAAGAGAGATTTTAGTGGCTGGAAATTTGATGGAAAGTAGAGAGAAACTCTATGCTTATTCGGAGCCACGATATAATTTTTTAAAAGAAGCCTCACTTAGCAGGTGTGTGTATGTGTGTATTTAGGAGTAAAATTCTATGAGCCATGCCATGCAAACTACCTAAATTTCTCAATGATATATTCTATTAAAAACCGTATAGATCATTAATTGGCTTGTGACGAAATTTGTATTCTGGAGTAACTCAAGAACACCCGCGCTGTGGTTCAAAGTTGAAATTGGGCAAAAATAAAGACTGGATGGACAGTCATATCAGGTTATTTATTAAAATTGCAGCTAAATCCGTGGACTAAGATGCAACACTTAGTGGCATTTGCTGTAGACCACAGCTAACCAGGACACATCTTTCACAGTGACAGCCACGCTCCCAAATAAGATCCTGAACTGAACGACGGTCCTTGGTAGATGATTTTGAATGTCAAAAGAAAGTTAAAAAAAATATGAGTACTCTGAATTAGTATATTGCTGTTGCAGATGGCAGAGAAATGCATTGTTTAAGAAACGAAGTTTTATAGATCAATGTTATTAGCTAACTTGGGAGTATCCAAATAACACTCATGAAGTCACAGACTGGAAACCGGTGTTCAACTCTGCTTTGAAAACTCACACTTTCATAAGATTTTGAGTATTTATCCCAAAAGGCAGTGATGCTTTGGTTGATTACATACGTTTGCTTCATCTGCTAAACTACAATCGTGTGGTTAGATGCTAAGAATATTTCAGAACTGATGAAACTATGTGCTACAGCGAAAAACCAATGTGCTGGATATCAGAAAAATTAGGCTGCAGTGAGAACACGCCACTCCATGAGAGAGGCGTCAGGCTTTCGGCGGAGGAGTGGCATTTAATAATTTTTTTTCAGGTTTAGCCATCAGGATTATCCATGTTCTCAAATCCACGGATGCCTGTCACTTGTAGCTGACAGTCTCTGAATGGGTTTTCAGTAATGAGGTCAGTTACCGGGACTTGTATGTCAGGTTTCTTACCAGATATCAACATCGAGGAGAAAGAATTCACACATACATGTTAAGTTGTGGAGTTTTTTTTTTCCCTTCTACTTTATTGTTTAACAGGGAGCAATAATATGAGGTTAAACAGGGCAGGGTCTGGAAAATCAAAGCAGGCAGCACAAGTCTCCTCGGCATTGACACTGATATCTCACAAACTCCTTCTGAAGAATCCAAGAATTTTCCACAGGTATATTCTTTAGATTCTTTAGTACTTAGATTCTTAGTACTAATGGAGCTATTTTGGAGAGTCTGAAGTAGAAGGTGATATTGGCTGCTCTCAGACAACAACACTGAGCAGAAGGGTTTCTACTGGGTATATCATTTCATACACCTGTTGAGGCTGTGGTCCTGACAAACAGACCCTACCAACTTGGGAGTCGGTTTCCCCACCTCTAATGAGACAGTTGGCGAGTTGGGGTATTCAAAGACAAAGGTTACTAATTTGAGTTTAGCGCAAGTAACTTAGCCTCAAATGACAGATAGGTATATCTGGATGCTATGCCTACAATATAAGCCTGTAGAAGCCCTCAGTCATATCTAAGGGATTCAGAAAAAAATACATTAATATAAAAAATGTAAACGAGCATCTTATAATACGTTTCACTGCTGAGGGGATTTTTATCTAGATGACCCAGTGATGACATAAGAGTAGAAGTGCTATACCTTGTGTCATCCTGGCTATGTGTGTTGGGAAGAGGGGGTTTGGGAAGTAGACGCACTGTTTCCCTCCCATAGAGGAATGCTGGACACAGTGCTCTAGAGACTATGCTGGATCTTTCTTTTTGGGGTCAGGGACATGGGGACTGCCCCTGTTTTTTATTTGGAGGATTTCGAGAAGAAAACCGGGCTATGGTTTCTTCCAGCTCACCCAGACACCTT
This sequence comes from Carlito syrichta, assembly GCF_000164805.1. Lineage (NCBI taxonomy): Eukaryota > Metazoa > Chordata > Mammalia > Primates > Tarsiidae > Carlito > Carlito syrichta. The sequence goes on from NW_007233052.1 coordinate 231,064, forward strand.
TGCATTCCCATGTTGCTGACTCTGGTCATCAAGTTATTTGTTTGTAAAGTGTCAACAAAAAAAAATTTTTTTTTGAGTTGGAGTCTCGCTCTGTAGCCCAGGCTGGAGTGCAGTGCCATGCTCACAGTCACCGCAGCCTTGACCTGCTGGGCTCAGGTGATCCTTCTGCCTCAGCCTTCCAAGTAACCAGAACTACAGGCGTGCACTACTACATCCAGCTAATTTTTTGACTTATTGTAGAGACGAGGTCTCATCATGTTGCCCAGACTGGTCTCGAACCCACGGACCCAGACAATCCTCTCACCTCGGCCTCCCGAAGTACTGGGATTATAGGCTTGTGCCACCACGCCTGGCCCAACGAAAATCCTGAAACCTTCACTGACACAGAAGAGCTGCCACCTGGCTATGATGGGGTGAAGAAGGTGCTCAGAGGAAGAGCAAGAGATGTACTGAGTATTTAAATAAAGTGATGTGAACTAAGTAAGGAGGTACTAGCGGGGTCACCCGGTGATGTCTTTCTTCCACATTCCTGAAACGAGGAGCAAGGGGAGAGGGCCAAGAGGTGGAAGACCTAGACAAAAGAGCAAGTCATTGTTTTAAATTTTCCCATTCGCATCACCTCTACAAGAATGTGTTAGATTTTGCAAAAGGTAGAAACACTTGCTCACTGAAAGCTGGAGCAATATAGTTAAAAAGGTCATTTTTCTTATCCACTTGTAGAAAAGTCCAACCATCCCTCTAGTTGTGGACACTGAGATGTGGGTCCAGAACTCGCTCCTTCAGAACAAAGGCGCTCATCCCTTCAGACACTGATAGTACCATGGCTGTCAGTTCACAACTAAGTCCCCACTCCCAGTCAGGGCTCTTAACTGAAGAACGTCCCCTCTCCAAGGGTCTACTATCTTCTTGGGTCAGCCACATCCAATGATTGGTTTATGTGAGAGTTTAAAAGGCTCAGTTCTGACCAGGTGTGGTAGCTCATGCCTGCAATCTCAGCACTCTGGGAGGCCAAGGAGGAAGGATAGATTGAGCCCAAGAGATCAAGATCAGTCTGGGCAACATAGTAAGACCTCATCTCTACAAAAAATTAGCTGAGTGTGGTGGTGCATCTCTTTAGTGCCAGTTACTTGGGAGGCTGGGGTGGGAGGATTGCTCGAGTCCAGGTGTTTGAGGCTGTGGTGAGCCTGGGGCAACAGAGTGAGACCCCAACTTAAGCAAAGAAGGGGCTCAGTTCCTTCGCAGAAATGCAAAGAATTTGCCAGGACCAGAGCATCTTTGAGGCCTGATCAGAGCCTTTTTCGTGACTGCATCTGAGCTCAGCTTCTCATTCCTTTTCTTTCATTCCCCTCCATGGGTTGATCCCAAAAGCAGTCTCCAGTAAACTTCCAGCACAAGAAATCGATTCCTCGGAGACCTGAATGACAATATCTCATCTCTGCAAGAGGACTCACCTCTGTATGTCTACTGATGATGATTCTGTAAAGAGCTGAACTAAGACTTAATTTATTCTACAGAAACAGGGATGGGATATTAGAGGCTGTGTGAGAAAGAGGAAGGCCTACAGGCTACTATTTAGGAAGTAAGCCTTAAAAAATGTCTGACTTAAATTTTGAAGGGGGACTCTCCTTAATCTTTCTTAGACTATTTCCTCTAAAAGCACACTTGCTACCTTGAGCCCTTGCTGAGTGGATTCTATTCAGTAGAAATCTGAAACAGACCCGAGACCTGCTTCCTGGTGATCACTTTAGGCCAAAGAGAGACTGTCCACGGGGACACAGCCTAATCCCAGTGAAAGAGAGAAAGCCCTCCAGTTTTCTCTCTTCTGAAAATCTGCCTGGCATTTGGGTGTTCTAGTGACCTTCATCAGTAGAAGGAATACTTATGTATGCCTCTTAGAGCTGGAAATATAGTTTCTCCCTTTGGTTATGGACTTAGTTTACCTAATCCCATTTTGCTCTCTCCTAACCTGACGACTGAGCAGAATCATAACAATGTTGACATTTCTGCAGGTTAACAGTAGAACAGAGAGCACAGAACACGCGTGGCACAGGCATTACTTCTGCTGGAATCAGAAGTGCTTCTTTCCACTGTGACATCCCTGGTTGGTGACCGTCAGTTTCACAGCCAACTCTTCTATTTCCTTATGCACCTCTTTGTATAATCATCTGATTTCTTCAGGGTTCCCTATTGGGTACAACAGATGAGAGGAAGGAAAGAGAAAACCAGTTGTTTTCTGTGTTGGTCTCACTTCAATAGTGGCCCTTCCAGCACCTTGCAATACCGTCATAATCAATTCCCTGTGTTAAACTCCATTCTGCTTGAAATACCTGCAATGTAGTGGTTTAGATCTTTCTAGGGAGACGCTGACTCTTAAAGTACTAAATACTCAGGGGCGTGGGAGAGCAATTATTTATGAGGGTAACTATCTTTCAGACGGACATTTTGGTCCTGTTACAGGATCTTCACTTTTTATGACGTTGGGATTTCAAGTTTACTGACTTCCAAGTCGCTCAACTTCTGAGTTCTTGTTTCCTTTGGTATAAAATGCAGGGCTTAGATTTCATAAATTTTAATATTTTTAAAACTTTTATTATTATTATTATTGCTTTTGTTTTGAGTGGAGGTCTCACTCTACCCCAGGCTGAAGTGCAGTGGCATGATCAGGGCTCACTGCAGCCTCAATCTCCTGGGTTCAGGTGATCCTTCTGCATAAGCCTCCCAAGTAGCTGGGACTACAGGTGTGCACCTCCATGCCTGGCTAATTTTTTTTAGTTTTTATTTGGTAGAGATGAGGTCTCACCATGTTGCCCAGGCTGGTCTCAAACTCCTGACCTCAAACAATCCCCTCACCTCAGCTTCCCAAAGTGCTGGGAAGACAGGTGTGAGTCATCATGCTGGCCAGTTTTTTTTTTAACTTTACATTTTATACATCCAGAGAAGGTGGAAGTATTGCATCCCCTCTAATCCTTAAATTTTTTCATATGTAAAGATCAGGCTCAAGAAGCAATGGTGGAAAGAACAGATAAGTTGACTTACAAGTATAATTATTCGGGACATGCTTGATATTTTAACACATGCATTACCAAACAATGTACCATACTTCAAGTAGTAAGAAATCCAGAAATGTATTATATTTTGATGGTAACATAAGGTACATTACAAATTTAGTTGTAAGGGATTGCCACTTGTTCTACACAAAAAGTAAAATGTTAGCTGTGCGTTATTTCCTGAATGTCTAAAGTTAACAGAGTACAGCACTGTCACTAGAATCTAAGACATCCCGAACAGGCAACTAATCTTACAATAAACAGAAAACGAGCCATGTGTCATCGTCAGTAACTGATGTAACTACTAACCAAGACATGCATAGAAAATAACCTGCCATGTGAATGTTAGAAACTCGGATATTAATATCTCAGAATGATACTACTGCTGTCATTGAAAGGCATAGCGAATTGCAGCTTATATCTGCAATCTGCTTGGCATAGGTGTGTTTGAGAGCGGTAGTAGCTGTTGAGATCATGCACACAGTAATATATATAGGGAGAGAGATTTTTGAGCTTCGTAAGTGCAGGTTTTTCCTTCATCAGCTCTCTTTTTCCAAACCATAATCATGCAAAATTACTGGTAGTGAGAGCTCTTGTGACTGGCACTCGTGGAGTCATTTATAATGTTGGAAACAGCTAAGCCATGTTCCTAATTGACACTCTAAGTCAGGATTGCCTTGGGATCTATCACTGTCACTTAATTGTCAACCAGAGTCAAATGCAGTGTGGAGGCTATGTATGCTGTTTCTCATGCTTTGGCCCAGCAGCAAGCACATGTTTGAATTCATCACTTTTCACGATGATACATTCAGACTTGCAGATTTGTGTTCGGAGTCTGAGTGAATTCCCTTGCAACTAAACAAAACATTCTTAAAGAGAGCAAGGATGTTACCTTAAAGCAAATGGATCCTCAGTTTTATTTGGAGATGGACCATTCATCCATGCTAATTCTTATTTAAACCATACTGTTCAAATTTTGAAATAAAAACTTCATAAAATAGGGGTTTTATAATTGCTTCATCAGATATTATGAACTACTGAAAGAAATTTACTAATTATAGATAGAATGGGACTATTCTAAAACTAGAGCCAAAATTCAATTGTCATATATAACACATTGTAAAATAATACAGATTACATCAGAAAATAAACAAGTGCATAAAGGTAGCACACGCTAAGTATGACATTGCCATATTTACGCATCACAAACTCTCCCATGTTTATCTGCTCATTAATTCTGGATTCTAAAACATCATATCATATAAACTATCCAGTACTTTTGGAGGCTGAGACAAGAGGATTGCTTGAGCCCAGGAATTTGAGGCCAGCCTGGGAAACATACCAAGACCTCATCCCTACAAAAAATAAAAATAAAAAACATCAATCACACGGTGTGCTATCATCCCAGATACACGGGAGGCTGATGTGGGAGGATCACCTGCGACCAGGAGGCCGAGACTGCAATGAGTCATGATCATACCACTGCACTCCAGCCTGGGTGACAGGGAAACCCTGACTCCAAAAAAAAAGAGTCTTTCAGGTGCTCCAACTGATCGACCCACAAGTTGTCAAGTGTTTATTGGACCGATGCACTGATCTTCATGGTAATAGCTTCCTGAACCCCAGAAATAGGTACTTTTGAAAGGTCAGAATCTCCTCTTCTTTGCTCTCTCTTTTGTAAATGTATGACATAGTTATATAAATATATATAACATACATTCACATGAATGTATATAAATTTATATACATGTACACGAATATATTTGTATACATTTATATGATTTAGATGATATGTATACAAATATGTGACCTATTTATATAAATATATGCATTTTATAGTTATATAAATATATGTGATATATTCAAAGAAATATAAAAAGAAATATAAATTAGATACAGAGATAACCCTTTAAAACAAACATATAAATGCTCAAGAAATTTAAAACTTTTTATAATAAATAGGGAAGGTTCATATTAGTAGGCCTCATAATATGGAAACATTCAGTGGCATATAGTTGAAATATCATGTCTACCTTAGCAAATGAAAATGTAAAAAAAAAAGAAAATTCAAAACCATGACAGCTTTTGTGTCCTGGTTATGCACTGTAGACTGGGAAGATGGTCCTGATCCCTCAAAATAAGGACCAAGGATTCTGAGGACTGCTAATCCTTACACAAGAGCTAATGAAAAAGATCAGTTGAAAAAGTTTGACAATATGGTTTTCAGCTTAAATCTGGACATAGGTGGCCGCACCATAAAACTTTACCTGATTCTCCTCTCAGAAGAATTTAGAAACTCCCTTGACCTTGAAGCCTTCATTTTAAACTATATTTTAATTATTTTTTTAAATTTGGTTTTAAGCAAAGTAAACTGTTTCAGAGTAACAACATATGTTAAATGTCATTTCTTCCTTGAAAATATGTATTGATAATAAATATTTTTTTAAGAAGACCATCAGTATTTATAATTACATGAATAAACAGGTTCATTCATTCAACAAAACTTATCAAGCCTTCTATGTGCTAGATATTATTTAGGTATTTGGGATATAGATTGAATTAAATATGTTAAATATGCAAGGATTCCTGCCTTCACATTAGCTTATACTTCAGTAAGAAAGATGGATATTAAATAATAATCCGGCTGAGCATGGTGGTTCATGCCCATAATCTAGTACTTTTGTTATTTGGGGATTTTTTTTGAGTTGGAGTCTCACTCGGTCACCCAGACTGGAGTGCAGTGGCCGCTCCCGGCCACCGCAGCCTCGACCTGCTGGGCTCTGGCGATCCTTCCGCCTCAGCCTTCCGTGTAGCCGAAATTACAGGCACGTGCTACCACGCCCAGCTAGTTTTTGATTTATTATAGAGATGAGGTCTCGTCAAGTTGCCCAGGCGGGTCTCGAACCCGCAGGCTCAGGCAATCCACTCACCTCAGCCTCTCAAAGGCGCGGGATTACAGGCTGAGCCACCGAGCCCGGCATCTAGTACTTTTGGAGTCCAAGGCTGGAGTGTTGCTTTAGCCAGGAGTTTGGGACCAGCCTAAGCAATCTAGGGAGACCTCATTTGTACAAAAAAACATTTTTAAAAAATAGCCTGGCATGGTGGCATGGGTCTGTAGTCCCAGCTACTTGGAAGGCTGAGACAGAAGGATCATCTCATGAGGTTGAGGCTGTGGTGAGCCATGGCTGTGCCTCTGCACTCCAGCCTGGGTGGCAGAGTGAGACTTGGACTCAAAAGAAAACAACAACAACAAAAACCAATAATCATAAAGAGTAAGTAATTTAGGTTAAAATGTGATAAAGGCCCTGGAGAAAAGAAAATTTTAGGACAAGTTCAAGGCTATTGGGAGCGAGGGATGGAGACTGCTCATTTAATGGCAGTCAAGGTGGTAACCAATGACAAGCAATGAGGAAGATTTGCCATGTGTAAATAGTTGCACAAATTTGGCACGTATAACAATTCATAGACTTTTGGTTAACATAGAATTCACGGAAATCATGGCTGAAGCAACAGCTTTTAAACTATTTCATGTGCATAATTCCAAACTAGAAAACTGAAGCATGTTTCCAGTATATAAAGGGGTTTTTTTTAGAGTAAGAAAACTGTAGCAAGTGACTATTCTAAACTGTCCCCAAAATAGGAACCCAAGAACAGACTGCTGTTCTATTTCTCTAAGAAAGCTGACTACTATTATATCCCCCAAACTCATATGCCAGCTGAGAAAATGTATGTTGGTAGAAAAAAACATATATGAATTTTAGCAAATTAAATGCTTAGCAAGCACCCCTGGAAAACCTGTCTTTGTTTTCTTTAGAAATGTCTTCGCTAAATAAGAAGGCTCAATGCTATAATGCAGAGGAAACCTCAGAATTAAATTTAAGGTTCTTATTGAAGATATCTTCTGAAGATGCCACTTAATACAGGTTTAACCAAAAAGTTCGTTGGTACAATTGAATGACTTTCTCTCTCCAAAGCAACCATCAACTGCTTAAATCAATACTGAGGAAATCACTCTGTACAATACCACCTGGGCTACAGAGGGGTAATTTTCCAATTGTAGAACCATACATTAAACACCCAACAGGAAATATACACCAAGTGCCAAGCATACATCAAAAAATCTGTCCCAGATTGGAGGACTTAACAGATCGAAGAAATGAACTTTCAACTCTGCATTAAATTCTGAAGGAACTCACCAGCACACAACAAGGACAAAAAAAAAAAAAAAATTAAAGAGAACTTGGGAAAATAAATCTTTGCCTATCTAATGGAATGCAATGGAAAACTAATAAGCTTAGAGTGACTGATGGTAATGTGATTGATGATTTCCTGTGTAAATATGTCAAAAGATTGCTCAGCTGCCATAAAGCAGAATTCACCATAATGCAAGCATGTTAAAGAAACTCGTCATATTGAAAATGTAATTTCATTCTCAGAAAAGAGTTCCAGACAAAAGTCAAAATATCCAGGATGAGTCTATCAACAAACTCCTCAATCAAGAAACACTGAAGTCTTGAATTGTTTCTATCTTTGATAAGAGGATTCTTATTAGATGATGTCTAGGATTTATTTTGTCTTGCAATATCTATGGTTGCATAATGTAACTTTTATTTATGCATGTACAGACTAGAGTACACAGGCCAATCATTCTTCTAAGTGGGAAGCATAAAACACTTTGTAAGTTGTCGATAGTCTCTACCTTTCAAGGAGCTCAAAGTCAAGTAGAGAAATTCATATCTATTTTCTATTATAATAATGGCATACATTTTAAACATTGATTCTAGGATAAAACAGGGATAATATTATTTATATCTGAAGTGTGATCTGAGGAAGATTCAGTTAATAGAGGATTAGGAAGAAGAAAAAAGACACATGCCTGAATTCTGGAATTGTATATGTTTTGAATGCACTTGCAAATCCAGATAAATAAAGTCTTCTTGAAATAATGAATAAATAAATACTAGTTAATTAGACCCACATTTTAAACTTAATCTTACATTTGTTTAGAACTTAACAGATGATATACTATTAAATATTATTTGCCAGTGTGAAAGGAGCCCAAGCAACTGAACATTTGCTAATAATAGCTATTCAATACAGATCATAACTCTGATTGAAATACATATAGTTGATGAGGAAAATTGATTATTATATGTCAAGTGAAAGAAAGAAAAAAATTGTGACTGAGTAAAATCTTTTAAAAATTCTTATGATTGGTTAACAAGGAAAAGTAAAACAGATACATTCATCTGTATATCATTTCACCCCAGAAAAAATATTAGGTAAGTCTCCAGGCAACCAGAAGAATAGAAAATCATAGAATCCTCGCATTTATTTCTTCATATATTTACTTAATATTTCATATTTGTAAGGTTGGGGGCTAAGGGTGATTTTTACATGTGGATATAATAGGACCATAAAAAAATAAGTAAGAATAAAGTTAGAGAGCAGGAGAAACTGTCATGATTAATGGGTTTTCACTGAAATTGGCAAGGGCCATATTATTTTCTGCAAGTTACAATGTGAGATCTCTGTATCATTCATTGACACAGTGCGAAGTTGATAGTGTGTTACATTTGATTGGTGCTATTTTTCTTTATCACTAAAATTAATTTTCTCCATATCTATAATTTAAAATGTCTTTTTTGTATTTATTTTTAGAATAATCAATCTAAGAATTTCAAATGTGTTATATGAATGCAAAATACTTAAAGGGATTATATAGTAAACACATGTCTATTAACCCTTAAAAATGTACAGTCAATAGGAGCTATCATAATATATATTTATAATAATATATATGATATTAATATTTGAACATGAGTTCTTTTTTAAATTTATAGAAAAAAGGAATTAACTGAAAACAAGATCATCTCACCACTATAATCATTCATGTTCATGGACATCATGATATTATCAACTAAACTTCTGAGAACCATTACAAAGTTTTAATTTATGTTCTGCAAATGCTGCCATTCTTAAAGTTCATTGTTATTTACTGTACTGGGGCATTCAAAATCAACCAAGAACTAAAATTTCCTAATAACTGACTGACATTTCATTTAACCTTTTAAATAAAATAGCATATAAAGTTTATTTTTATTAATCGATCAAACCAGGAAAGCTTAATCTTTACTCGATTCAACAACTCAGATATAATAATGTAACATATCAGATCCTTTGTTGATAAAGATACTGATTTACTCTTAGGAGACTACAAGCCATGCACTTTTTCAGAGTGTTCAATATTTGATTAAACATTACTAAAAATACATAACATGCTTATTCACTTAGCTAAAATAATTTCTTATAAATTATGCATAGTACTTAGCCCAAAAAAACTTTTAAAAATATTCAACTTAGTCATCAGGATCTCATTTTGATTACTTTTTAAAAGAAAACATTGAATTACTAAGACTATATTCAGAACATAGGACTAAAGTCCATGTCCACATATTCATCATGAGATTTGAGATTGATACGTTTTCTTACAAATTATATTGACTTTGTCACAGAATAATTTACAGCAGATGAAACCTCCCACCAAGAACAACTAAAACAGTTGGATAAAATATATTTTAAAATATATATCTGCTTGAAGGTGCCAGAGAGCTACTACAGCTAGGACTTGAGAAGCCAAGATTAAGAATACAAAGAAAACGTGATGCGGGAAGCCTGGTGTCTCACTCCATATTTGTCCCATTCATAAGCAGCAAGAAACAAGGAAATGAAATCCCTAAAAGAACTCTCAACCGAAAGCAGTCACCAAGCAGAGATTTCAAAAGTTTCACAGGACTAGGAAGACAATCATTCGATTTTAGGGCCACAAGGCTGTTGGTACTTAAGGGAACAAGATCTTGGGGTGACAGGAACCCAAAGAGGCGAGTGTAACCTGAGCTGGTTTTCTGCTAGAGACACTAACCGATTCCCTAGCCATACAGACTCAGCTGAAAGTGACATATTAGTGGCCGAGAAGCTGAGTAAACCTGGGCAGAGACACAGTGCCAAGGGACAAGGTTCAGGTCCCATGAATGAAGAGGTCCCATGTACACCTCAGCTTCTCAAATAGGACTCTATATCTAAGAAACAAAACAAACAAAACAGTGGTATATAGCTATTCTTTGGAATACTACTCAGTCATAACAAAGCATGAAATCATGGGTATTTTTTAGCAGCAACATGGATAGAAATGGAAGCCATTATCCTTAGTGAAATCACTCAGAAGCACAACATCAAAAACTGGAGGTTCTTGCTTATAAGTAGGAACTGAACAATGGGTACACACACCTAGAGAGTAGAGTCATAGACTGTAGAGGCTCCAAAGGGTGGAAGGGCAGGAAGGAGGCAAGGGTTGAAATCGTACTTCTTGGGTACGATGTACACTATTCAGGTGTCTGGTCCACCCAAAGCTCAGGCTTTACCACTTCGTAATATGTCCACGTACCACAACTGCATTTGTACTTTTGAATCCATAAACATAAAACAAGTATAAATAACTGAATTTGGCTTTAAAAACTTTTCAGAAAAAGAAATGACAAAATTAGACCAAGCCTCAGGAAGAGTTCAATCCAGTCTTGAAATCTGTTCAGTTCTTAATTGGATCAAAGTATTTCCCTAATCTATCTGTCTGCTAGCAGCTAAAATAAAAAACACTAATAAATGAATACATAAATGAATTGAAAAGTGTCACGGGGACAAGATTCTCCCTGTTGAAAAAAAAACAGAGACTTTTTTTCAACATTCAAAGTTTAGAAACTAACCAAAATTAAACATGGAAAAGAAATAGGATATGGATTCATATGGTAAACATATAATTGTTTACTGTACCTGTAGGATAGACCTAGAAATAATTAGAACTCACTAGCAATGAGCACACCCAGAACCCAGATTTTACTTTTGAATATCAGTTAAAGGAACCAGGAGTCCTTAGAGACATGGCTGATTGTAAGACTGGCATAGCAAGCCGGGAGCATTTTGTAGCACCAGACTGGGACAGAGGAGGAAACAGGGTATCTCAAAGGGACATTGGAGCCAACTGAAAGAGATGTCAATGGCCATATCTAGAGCAATTTAAGCAAGAAAATAGGTACATAGCAAAATGAGTGATTTATTTAATATGTAGATAGGGAGACTAGACAAATATCCTATAGTGGAAGATTTCCAGATAACCTGTGCTATTTCCAAATAATACTTTCCTCAAGGACGTGAATGTAATTCCCCTACTTCATAGATGGGATCCACATAGTGACTTTCTTCCAAACAATTCAGTATAAAAGGGGAAGAAAAAAAACATACTTTAAGAAGAAATTTGTCAGTCACTATCTCAGCCAGATGATCAAGACTAACATCAACAGTGATGTCACGTTGGTCACAAGACAAGCGTATACCCTTGATATAATTTGAGGAGGATGGCACTTTAGTGTGTGTGATCCTTCGTCTCAAAAACTATGACTCAGTCTAATAATGATAAAAACAACAACCACGTTCTAATAGAGTGAAATCATACAATACAATCCACCTGATCTATATTCCTCAAACCTATCAAGGTTATCCAAAACAAGGAAGATTCGGGAAAATATTAAAGCCGAGAGAAGTTTAAAGGATGTAACAACTAAATGGTCTTACAGATGGAATCCCCAATCAGGAAAAGGACATTAGGTAAAAACTAAAGAAATCTGAACAAAATATATACTTTAGTCAACAGGGCATGGATATGGATCCACTTGTGACATGTGTAATATGCTAATGTAAGATGTTAATAACAGGGGAAACTGAGCGTGGTGTAAGGGAACCCTCTGTATTATATTCATAACCTTTCAATACATTTAAAACTATCCCAAAATGAAAAGCTCATTAAAAATAAATGAGAACAAAATTAAAGGTATAAACAAACTTTAAAATAACTATGATTAGTATGTAGAAAAAATATAACATGGTGAATTTCACCAGAGCACTAGACTCTTGTTCTTTTTAAGCAAACAGAGGTTGTGACACTAAGCAATGTAGTAGCTGAAATTAAGGAAGATGAAAATCTACTAGAGGAGATTACCAAAGTCAAAAATAAGTGACTAGAAAATTGAAGCACAAGGAAGTCAGAGTGATTCGTTTATGACCAGTTTGTTGAACACTCATGGCATGTGGATAGCTCTTAGACACACATATACATATACATCATGCTTTGTCTCACAACTGTCTTTTAAACTACATTTTGTGTGAGAAAGTTTATTCTTCCTCTGAATAAAAACCCTGACAGAATGATGTCTCGTGGTGTGAAAAAGGGGTCCACATTATTTTTATTAAGAATGCGTTCTTGAACATCTTTTAGTCCCACATAATAATATCTAGTCCCAGGTATGTTATCTAGTCTAGTGATGAAGATAGCACTTTACTGGTGTGTTGTTTTTCCCAAAAAACCATAATTCAATCTAATAATGATAAAAACAACAGAAAAATTCTAATATAGTGAAATCTTACAATACATCTGGATCAGTAATTCTCAAAGCTGTTGTTATCAGAAACAAGGAAGATCTGGGAAAAAATGTTAAAGTCAAGAGAAGTTTATTTTTTCTACCTTTTTTATTTGTTCTTGGTGGGAGGTTTGGCCTTCTGTACGTTATTCTGTGTCAAAGTAAAAATAATCTGTAAGAAAATGCATCAACCTCAAATCTCTTGATTAACATGTGAACACTGACTGTGGTCATATGTTCTGATGTTCTGAATATAGTCTTGCACTTCAAAGTTTTATTTTACAGATAATCACACTGAGATACTGATGATTAGGGACCTCATTGAATATCTTTTAACCCCGCATAATAGTATCTCGTCCAGGCATATTATTTGCATAACAAATAAAACGATAAACTTAACTTTGCAATAATTTTTCTTCCTTGCTCCAACTTAAACTGTAAACTGGCCATTGGGAAGTGGATGATCATTCTTCTTTTCTTCCCATCCTTGGTTCTCGAACAGCTGTTTCTCCATCTTATCAGAGATGGAGGGAACTTCTTACTTGGTCTCTGGGCTTCTGACTTACTGGTCCTAGAAAATGACTGAAACTGACTCTATCAGAGACACCACAGGCACCCACCTGGGGCTGATGTCAGGCTCCTTTCCATAGACCCCCGCAGAATTTATCACTATTCTTGTAGTTGTCTGTGACACCTATCTCAGTCCCCGGTATCCAATGGTGAGGCTCCAACTTCTTTCTTCCGGTTTGCTCCTGGTATCTACATTTAGTCTCAACGAACAGGATTTGGGAGAGCGCCACACTGTCCCTCATTCACACAAGGGCCCTGTCTGGCCATAGTAAAACACTCATCGAACTGGAAACCCTACCTGATCAACTCCTATGGAGACACTCTGGATAAGCCTTCCCTTATAAACGTACCCTGATAAACTCTGGTGCTACAAGGCAATCCTCCCCCGTTCTGTCTGCTTTGAAGCATCGGGTCTCTAATTCTCTAGATTGACTGGGTCCTTCCCCCATCCGCATTCTGTGTCAGCTTTTCTCAGGCAAACTTCCATTCTTTGCCAGTCTCCCACACGCATAGAAACCGTTTAAAACATCTCCAAATAGTCCCTGTCGGAAGCCTCACCCACCAGGCTGCTGGATGTAACACTCCATCAGACATTCTCCAAGAGGGAGAATGAGATTCCACATGGAAATAGACATCTCTCCAAATAAATCCCTTCCTCAATAGCCTGCTTTGTTGCCCTTTTTAGTTTCTTTATGTAATCAGTGATTTAGAAATTGTGAAACAGGTTTTTCTTCATTTGGAAATTCTATACAATTGGCATGAAGTGTGTATTTTCTGTATACTTTGGTATTTTACTATATTTAGTAAAATATATTTGAGTGTCATCTCATTCAAAATCAAGGCATCTTGTTCTAATATCCAATTACAGGTTGAAATCTGTAGTAAAATTACTCTCAGGTTTTTGCTCAAAACCCTTCAACTTCCACTACAGGTCATGATGGGAGAGGCTACAGGAACCTAACTGTTTCAACAAAAACAGGAATAAAAGAGAGAAAATACAAAAAAGCAACACTTTAAGGGGCCGGAAGAGCAACCAAGCCAGACAGGACACAAGAGATAATAGCTGAGTAAAAAGGGAAGTACACAAAGGGGAGCCCTACTATTTTTTTTCCTGATATTTCCCTCCAGGCATTTTCTGCTTGACTCAGAAAATAAGTCATGAAAGACATGAAAATGAAAACCACAGTGAAATACCCACGCATACACACTTTAAAACAAAAAACTGACAATTCCAGGAACGAGCATGTGGACCACCTACAATCTTCAAACACGGTATATGTGTGAACATAAATCAGTTTAACCACTTTGGAATTGTGTTTAGTTTTCACTAAAGTTGAACTAATATGCATTGTCTCTAACAATTCCATTTGTAATATATACCAAAGAGAAATAAGAACATGTGCAAAGAAGATATTTATAAAAATATGTGTAATGGCTTTGTTTACAGTATGCTGAAAATGTAAATAATCCAAGTGTCCACCCACAGAAGAATGGATAAATTTATATATTTGAAGAATCTACAGCAATGAAAAAATAATGAATAAGGATTACACACAACCATATGAATGGATCACACAGGTGTCATGTTAAACAAAAGAAGCTAGTCTCAGAAATATTATAGTACGATTGTATCTATATAAAGTTAGAGAAGAGGGAAAACCAATCAAGGTGACAGAAGTCAGAACAATGGTGACGTTGGGGGTGGGAAAAATTATTGAGAAGAGGGCAGGTGGAAGGTGTCATGGCTTCTGCTCATGTTCTAAATTTTCATCTGGATGGAAGCACAGTGGAGATATTCAGAATTGACTTGAAAAACAAGAAAACAAAGCCAAAGCGTTCACAAAGGATTACCTGCCACCGTCTGCCTCCTGGTCACTCGCTGCCATGCTTCTTGTTCACTGGGTTTCTTCCTGCTCTCCTCAAGCACGCCAAGCACCAAGCGTGTCTCATCATGGAAGCACAGGGGATTTCCATTGATTTAGTCACTTTCCCAAAGAGGAAGGAAGGGAGGAAGGGAGGGATGGAGAAAGAAAGAAGACAGTATGCTTCTCTGTCCCTTACTTTGCCAGAAAAGAAGCAGCACTGACCATGGTAAAGGAACAAAGGCCAGTGCCTCTCACTGGTCACAGGTGCAAGAGCCCTGTTCCCCCGGAAGTGGAAATTCTGCCTGCTCATGGGTATCCAGGAATGTGACATCCTCTAGTAAATGAGGTGAGCCACCCTCTCTTGATTTTCTTTATAATTTCAAAAAGTTTGAGCAATAATGGCATTAATTAGTGAAAAGAAAATAAGCACCTGCTGTTGCAAGTATCTGTGCTTAAGCCTACATATGTTCAAATTCTGTGCATTCGTAACACTAGCAAAAGGATTCCCCCTTGGGGTCTTACTCAAGAACAGACGTGAACAACGTTCTGGAGAGGTAATCCCAGCTGAAGGAAAAGTATGAGGAGGGTACCTACCTAGCATGAGTAAAACTAAAAGGGGACAACACTGGGGATAGCATTTTATCTCTCTCCCATACTTAACTCCCACTTTTGGAGGCTCTAGCTAAACCCCAATATTATGACCTGCAAAAGAGCCTTGAGTCAAAACCAAAAGAACTCAGGTAGTCGGGCTCGGTGGCTCAGCCTGTAATCCTGCACCTTTGGGAGGCCGAGGTGAGTGGATTGCCTGAACCCACAGGTTCAAGACCCGCCTAGGCAGCAAGACCTCATTGTAAGGTAAATGAAACCAGACCAGGCGAAACGGCAACAAAGGAGCCAAGAAAGATTTATTAGCGCAATCCCAGGCGAAGTTCACCGGTCCATGTAGCTGTGGGCCGGAGAAGTCGCCCCAGCAAGATGGGCGACGGGTTTATAAAGGGCACACTGAGAAAGCTGTGAGGGGGTTGGGGAGAGCAATCACTGGTTGGGACAGCTGTCACGTCTGCTGGCGATTGGCTGAACAGGGTTGCTAGAGTCCTGTAACAGGTACTGGCTGGCTTTGTGGCTGGACTCTTAGTTCCAGTCACTCATTTTTGCTGGCTCACTTTCGCCCATTGTTCTCCTGGTCTGGGTTGGAGCCATCTTGTTGAGGCCCTCCCCACCCTCTGGTGCCTCCGGCCTTACACTCATCTCTACAATAAATAAAAAAAAAATCAGCCGGGGGTGGTAGCGCATGCCTATAATTCCGGCTCCTTGGAAGGCTGAGGCGGAAGGATGACCAGAGCCCGGCAGGTCAAGGCTGCAGTGGCCGGGAGCGGCCGCTGCACTCCAGTCTGGGCGACAGAGTGAGACTCCGACTCAAAAAAAAAAAGAACTCAAGTGAAGGGCATCAGCGGGATCAACACGAGGGCCTTCTGGCTGCAGACAGTCTCGCTGCATGAGCCCTTGGCATGGCTCTGATATCTATGGCAAGCTTGGGGTAGAGATTGGCAGGCACCAGCAGAGGCAGATATGACAGGGGCCAAGCACCTGCAGATGTCCTGCATCCAGGGAACAGCAGCCCAGCAAAGCCACCCCCAGAGGACCGGAGCGGGCAGGTGAGAAGAGAAAAGGTGACTGCATACAATATGCAGACACCAGTCTGTGGGCCACATGCCAAATTCCCTCAGAACTTTCAGAACCACTTAGAGGAATTTGAGGAGTGCTGGAATTCTAGTGGAGCGAGTGTGGATGAGTGTAGGTAAATATTCAGGTTACTGATTCTGAAAGACAGTTTCTTCCTGCACTCACTGCATCACTTTGGAAACTGTTGCTCTTTGGGTTTCAGTCTAACTCATCTTTAAAGTGTGAGATAAGATCACATTTGTGATCACACTTGTCATCCCAGCACTTAGGGAGGTCGAGGCGGGATGATTGCTTGGGCCCCGGAGCTCGAGACCAGCCTAGGCAACATGATGAG
Source organism: Carlito syrichta (assembly GCF_000164805.1). NCBI lineage: Eukaryota > Metazoa > Chordata > Mammalia > Primates > Tarsiidae > Carlito > Carlito syrichta. The sequence goes on from NW_007233052.1 coordinate 248,030, forward strand.
ACCCCCATCTCTACAAAAAATTCAAAAAATTAGCCGGGGTGTTGGCACGCACCTGTAACTCCGGCTACTTGGGAAGCCAAGGCAAAAGGATCCCCTGAGCCCAGGAGGTCAAGGCTGCCGTGAGCCGGGATTGTGCCAATGCACTCTAGCCTGGGTGACAGAGTAGACCCAGACTCAAACATAAATAAATAGATAAGTAAATAAAATGTGGGATAATAATAACTATCTGGTAGAATCATTGGGAGGATTAAATACATATATACAGTTGGCCCCGTGTGTGTGTGTGTGTAAGTCCTGGTAAATTATAGCACTATTTAAATGTTGTTGTTACTATCATCTAACCTCCCACCAACCAAAATTCTGTGTCCTGAGGAGAATGGGTTAAACTGTTTATAACTTTGTATCATGGCAGGTGGGGGAAGCCGGTCGCGAGAAAGTTAAAGCAATACAAAGTGAACCAAAAAAGTTGACAAGAGTAGCAATTACTGTTCATATTTAAATTCCAAGTAAATAATAAAAATAGGCATGTAAGCGTACTGGCTGACTGCTTATTGAAGACATACTTTCAAGCTAGTTCAGGTAGGCAGGTTTTGGAATGTGATAAATGAATTAAACCGTGTCAGTTTCAAACTGTCACCATTAGAATCTAATTCAAATTTAAACAGCAATTTAAGCAGTATAAAAGATTGCCCTCATTGGTCCTCTATAATCTTAACCTTTGGAGCTTTCCACGGAGTAGATAGTAAATTGAATTAATTATGAGTCTTTCACCTGGGGGACCCAGGTGGAATTCGGCAGCTCAGAAGACAGCTAATGAGATTGGTAGGTTCATTTCCATCCCCAATGGACTCTATTCCCCAACACACATCCACCTGTCGTATTTTTCTACCAATTTTTTTTTTCAGTGAACAAAACACTAAGAAGTCAGGGTTGGCTGACATTTAAAATCCTCTTTGTGAAATGACATACTTGTATACACCAGTAAGGTCGGAGCAATGTCATGTGTAGGAGATCATGAAAGAAGGAAAAAATTAAAAGTAGTGTCCAACAACCGAGTTAGTTCTGTTTCCCATCATTTCTACAGGGAACGTTTCTATTTCTAACATCTCCTATCAAAGTAAGCATCCTATTACATATTCACTCATATATTCAATAAGCACTTATGAGTAATGGCGCTATGCCATTTGTTCTGGGGACTTATCATCATAGAATTTACTGCCTGATGGGACATAAAAAAAGTTAATAGGCAGTTTCATTACTGTGTGATAAGAGATGTAAAAGAATTATAACCTGGACTGGAAAGAGTCAAATAACGTTTTTTTGAAGAAAGCAATGTCCAAGTTAGACCCTGAAGAATGATTGGATGTTAATCACTCTTTGGAAATGGAATTTGGGCTTAGGATAGTATATCCCAGGAAGAAGGAATGGAATGTGGCCAGATCTGGAACTTCACTTTAATAGGACTGCAACATAGAGGAAGAGAGTTGGGAGTTGAGCGAAAATGCTGAAAATAGACTCAGGACATTGCAAGACGTTTGGCGGAATTTGGATTGCTTCCTGAAGGCAAGGACAACTTAGGAAGTCATTTCTGCAAGAGAAGAATCTCACAGCTCTCCATTTCAAAAGGACCATCCTGGCTGCATTTAGGAAAAAGTCATTGCTAAATATGACTTGGTCCTGGCAAACCTATAAGGAGCCTTTGGCAAGAAGTCATGTTACTGATCACCGTGAACTAAATAAACTAGGGCAAAAACTATGAAAATTGAGAAAAGTAAATGAGGTAGAAAGATATTTGATAGCATAAACTGGACTAATGAATAGATAGGTAAGGAGAAAAAGACGTGAGGGTCCATTTAAAGGCCCAGCTCTCTTGCTTGATCCAACATGTAGGGTGTGCTTTGGCTGCTGAAAAAATAAAATCCTTGACGTATATTTCTATGTTAGCTCCCTATTGAAAGCCAGTTCTTTATGGGGGCTCTGTTCCAGACCTTTTAAAAGATGTCAGCATAGCAAAGAGACTCAGAGGATATAGTGTCTATCTCTTGGGCAGAGTGCTGATTTGTTAATAACGTTGTCCTCCAGGGCAGAAGTTGGTCAAGTTTGCTAACAAGCCTCATCTAAATCACGAGGGCTTCCCTAACACAGTGTTTCTCAGCTGTGACACAACCCCGCTGTGTATGCACCCTCCAAATGGGCCCTCTTCTGCGTGGCCCCATAGGACTTGTGGGGAAGGGACAAAAGGAACTGATGTGAACCTGCCGTTCGTTCCTGCTTCCTGCTGTGGACAAGTAAAAATATTTCCTTTCTCTGATCCGGCAGTCTGTCTTCTGCAACCTCCATGAACCAGTAGCAGGCTAATTTGCTATCATGTAAATACATTTCAGACAATCTCAGTTCTTGATCACGCTCTCACCATCGATCACCTGGTCATTATCTCCAACTTAAACATTAGTTAAGGTTGTTGGTGGGGATATAAAATTATCATACCGAGGGTAGAAATGTGAGGTTTAAGAATGTGTTAAACCAGTAATTAATATCTGTCTGGAGATGGGGAGACACCCCTTATCAACAAGGGTGCCTGAACGAAGCACATTTGTATACTTAACCCTTAACTGTACCCCACAATATTAAAATAAAAATATTTATTTAAAAAAGAAATATATATATATACAATTATTGTCAATTAAAAATTTTAAAATAGAACAATAAAAATAAAGATTTGGTTCTTTAAGCCTCAAAAAAAAAATGCGTTAAACGTTTTTGAAATTTTTCCAAAGTTTTATACTCCTATAAATCCCCAAGTCCTATGTTTTGTGTCTTTTGTATACTTATGTTCATGCATATAATATTATTATTATTATTTTTTGAGTCGGTGTCTCACTCTGTTGCCCAGGTTGGAGTGCAGTGGTGTGCTCATGGCCATCCCAGCATCGATCTGCTGGCTCCGCGATCCTTCCACCTCAGTCTTTCAAGTTACTGGAACTACAGGCTCATGCTACCATGCCCAGCTAATTTTTTCAACTTATTCTAGGTCTCACCAAGTTGTCCAGGCTTGGCTCAACCCGCAGGCTCAGGTAATCCACTCTTCTCGGCCTCCCAAAGTGCTGGGATGACAGGCTGAACCAACGCGCTTGGCCATCTAATAGTTTTTATAGTTTAGTAACCAGTATATTGAATTTGTGTCCAGATTTTTTAAATCCTAAAATCAGCTATTGCGGAGCACCATTTTCATATTGAAAGCCTCAATTTTTGAAAGTCTGCATAAATTTATATGTTAACATTAGAGAACGGTAATTGGCACATTTGTAGGAATTTTTATTGGCCCAATTAATGTTTCCTGCAATTATTGGTGAAGTTTAACCCAATGAGGGAATTCTGACATTTCAGTTTTAAAAGCAGTGATACCATTTGTGGCTGAAATAAAATAACCTTTTAACAGACATTTTCTAGTACATTGTGGAGGCTAGAGGTCCAATAATGAATAAGGAATCATCTCTATTCTCAAGCATTGAATAATATAAATACAAAAATTGAGACTGAGTAAGGCGCAAAATATTTGTTTTTCTTAAGTATGCATTTGAAAATCAAACCTCACACTCTGCCATTTAATCTTTAAAACTTTTAAAATGTTATGGTAAAAACTTTTTCCCTTTGACTGTGTCGGAAACACACTAGCTGTGAAGTAAGCTAAGCATTGGTCATCACTGTCTTGACTCAGTTCTTTATATGAGAATCCTTTTAATGAGAAATGATTTGCATTGAAATAAACCCATTAGAATTGAAAGAAACCCATTTTTTGTACATGGACTTTGAGATACTAATTTTATGGTTCTGGTCAAAGAAATCTGAGGAAATTAAGCATCTTACTGTCTTTTCTTCTAAGTCCTCTAACTTTTTTTTTTAACTGAATATGGTAATTCAAAGGAATAATTTACTTATGGCCAATTAATCATTGATAATAGTCTACCCAACATGCCTTCTAGTTTTCTCTTTTCTGATATTCTTAACTTTAACTCTCTAAAGAGATGCTATGACAAAATCGTGGTTCTCTGCTATGGGTTTTTTTATTTATACGAATCAAAACTTTATATCGATATTTCTAATATTTAAGTATATAAATTATTATATATTATATAAAATGTATATTCATAATTTATACGTAAAAAATGTATAAATATTACAAATCAAACTATATATAAAAAGGATCAAAAGAGCTAAAAACACAACACTGCAACCAGAAAGGAAGACCAATAAAACCTGTGCTTACTTACTACATGATGCAGGTATTCTTCTAATACAAGGACATACTTAGCTCCGGGTCTCTAGCATATTGGCAAATACAAGGTCCAATATTTAGTCTCCCAAATCATCCTAGAAAAAGTACTCCATACCTCATTGCTGAATATCACCATGGTCACCTTTGAAGTACAGCACTTGGCAAGCTATGCACCCACGCCAGCGCTTAGTGTATGAGTCAGAGCATTTTTGGAACTCTTCTTCTGGAATGGCCATCAGAACTGTCATCTCTATTTGTTGAGGCCTGAAAATTAGGTTCACAAACTTGCCACAGTGCACTTACATGGGCAGCACTGTACAAATAACTGTATTGGAACACCCTCCCTACTCACCTGGTCTGGCCTCCAACAACTTCTTTTCTTTACTCAAAGAAAGATAAAGGAAATATTGAAAGGAAGGCATTTGAGGACATTCAGGACATCAAGGATAATGCAACGACAGCTCTGATGGCCATTCCGGAAAGAGTTCCAAAATTGCTTTGATGGGTGGACTAGGTGCTGGCGTCGATGCATAGCTTTCCAACGGGGAGTACGTCAAAGGTGACCATAGTGATATTCGGCAATGAGGTATGTAGCACTTTTTATAGGATGATTTCACCAACTTAATTGTTGGACCTTGTGTATACAGTCTTAAATTAAGCATGAAGCATCCTCCTAGAAAACACATTTTCCTTAAAGATTTGGAAAACAAACATGCTGAATTGTGGTACTCTTAAAAGTGCTAAAGCAAAATCTACAGTTTACTGTTCTTCTTTTGCCAGCTGATTCTCATGGTGTTTTATGAAGTTAAGCGAGTTTAAAACTTTTGTACGTCAAAAGATTTTATATTAGGCAATATGGCAGCATTCATTTTCACACATCTGAAAGGCCACGTTATTGCCATGAGATAAATGTATGCAAATTCCGTGCTCTGCAGAGAGGACTAGCACTAATTGACCAGCAAGGGGGAATTAAAATGTAACTGCTTCGGTGGTGGTGTGCACCTATAGTCCCAGCTACTCAGGAGGCTGAGCCGGAAGGATCACCTGTGATCCTGCCACTGCACTCTAGCCTGGGTGACAGAGTGAGACCCAGACTCAGTAATAAATAAATACGTCATACATACATAGAAGTCCCTTATAAAAGAAGGGGAAAGACCTCTCAGACAACCAAATCCCAAATAAAACTGGACCACTCAGACAACTAGATTTGGGAGTTAAATCCAAGAGAGGCTCACTAGGCAAAAAAGGGTGCACGCAGAAGGGGGACACAAAGGGCCTGTGTACTGGTACCTTACTATTTGTCCTGGGGGTTCTAGGTGAGTTAAATTCAGACCCCACTTATGACACTAGGTATGTTAAAATCAAATAAAAATATAGAGACAAAACTCAAAAGGTTTGCTTTCGAATTACATATAAAAACAGAATTGCAATCTGAGGCATAAGCACAAATGGGGGTGACTTTCCTCATGTCCAAAGAACAAAGAAAAATGTTATGGTTTTATTGGAGAAAAGTTGTTACAGAAATTGTCTTGAAAGAAAGCTCATTGCTTCTAGCAAAGTATTTCAGGAATTGGCAAGCTCTAAATGGTAAGTGATAACTGTAAATAAGACTGGTCTTACAGTCACGAAAGGTCATTTTGGCAACTACTAGGCGAAACTAGTCTTATGGTTACAGCTGGTAGTTTCAGCAGCTGGGCTTTCCAGACAGTTCCCAAAGCAGGTGCTTTGAGATTCTTCCCCTCATCTCTTGACTCTGTTCTAGTTGCTGCTAACCTAGTTGAGTGTGTCAAGAAAAACTCTAGTTCCTATTATTCGTTTTCACAGCATATAGTGAATTAAAATTCCTGTCATCATTCTACCTGATTAAATGTTGGGTGCTGTTTTGTTCCATTTCTCTCTAAGAACTCCCTACCTAACCATTAATGCATTCTCAAAAAGCGCTTTAGGAACTTTGGGAAATACTGATGTCAGATGACTTAGTCCACTATAAAGATTTTTTTTTTCCATCAGGATTCTTGACCTTACCTCTAATTTTATTGCCAGCATATCTCTTCATTTCATAGTTACATATATGAATTCAAAATTTGTCTTCAAGTTGCTGACTAACTAATTCTAATGCAACTTCCCAGACCACATCAAAATAGCCAGTGCTTTGCTCTACAGAGTTATGATGACATCTTGAAAATGTCAAGGACTGTTAGCACAACAACCACTGTATTAAATTCTGGTTCTATTTATTAATATGTGTAATGTCATTTGCGTATCACATTCCTCAACTTGTAAAAATTTTGTTTTCTCATTCAAAGAGTCATTCTGAACATTCAGAGAGGTAAAGTAGGCTAAAAACACCAAGATTTTTTATTTCAGAAAAGAACAGATCCAGAAAAATCTCTTTATTAATATTTGCTTTTGGATTCTTACTTTGTTGTCAGTTGAATATACTTTCCAACTTAACAACAACCTTTTTAAAATGTTGAGCCCCAAAGTGGAGCATATTTCAACTATTTCCTGTGATCTGTAAAGATATTTATGTTACATCATAAAGTCGTTTAAAGGGGAAACGTACAAAGTAGATGATTTCATCCTGAAATGAAACCTTTTATCATGGAAATAATTTACAACTGAATGAAGTAACAGCCCATAACAAAGCAACCTGTTAACACTATCAGATTCCATCTTTCCTAGTTGCCTTTAGCAGTAAGAGTCCTAATTACAGATATATAATTTAGTGGTTATGTTTTAAGGAAGGTAAACTTGTTTTAATAAATGTAGAAATATTGCCCTGGGTCAATAGTGAGAAGTTGGAGACAGATTGTAGAAAAGAGAGAGGAGACAATGCCAGGGGGAAGGAGAAATGCTAGTGAAGGATTGAACACTTGTCTTTGCATCAGTCTAGTCAGTGCCAGAACAATAATAGGAGAAATTGAAGCAAACTACCTTATACTTCCCATAAGACTCCCTGGAGAAGTTTACACTCAATACACATTTGTTTGTTCTCTGGGGCTTGAGTAAAATTTATATGAGTCTCTTTAATGTTCTGGGCATTCGTGACTTATAGGAAAGTGGAAGCATTTCATAATTCATGCAAATCTATTTTTCAAGAGGAAATATCTATGCGTAAGAGTGTCAGTTAGTTAAAGGAGATTAAGGCATGAAAATGAAATGTGAAAAGATCAGAAAATTGACTAGATATTAGATCCACATATATTTGGAAACTGAGTGACACACTAAGAGATGAATCAAAATCATTCTCTGAGGTAGAAAAGTTATAAAGAGGTAGCATTATCATGACACGTCAGTGGGTGGGCCAGTCAAAATAATAATAATAATATGCACCATCTGCTCAGGACTTCTTTAGGTAAGATGTCACTACTATTTCAGTTTTAAAGCCAGACAGGGCACTCAAAGATTCCATGTTCCAGGAGCTGTGTAAACCAACTGCTTCTGTAAAACTGAACCAACTTATCTACTGCTAAATGAATTCCCAGACCCCAAAAGTGACCTACACACGCACACGTACCTCACTTCATGAATGAAACTGGCACACACACACACAACATGGAAGCCGATAAGCAATTAACTTCTTGTGGTGTTAGAGTGCACAAATGAAGTTCCACTTCTGAAAAACAGGCCGCCAGGCTCAGTGTAGGGTGGCTGTTTTGGCAGAGACGGATCCATTAACTGAATAATTAAAGAAGCACTTGGCCCGGATACCCTGAACAAATTCCAGTTGGGTTATTATATGCACTTACTGATGCTACCAGCCTCCCTGAAATTTCAACTGGCCTCAAAGTTTTCCTGAATTCTCCATCCTGAAATAGTTTTCTGCTGAACATGGGGTGTTTTTCTTCGGCTACTGCTTGTGCCCAAATAGTTTGGTACTATTCCTATGAAGTTCAGTTTGAGTTTCTGATAAGAACGTTAAAACAGAACCTAATCTGAGGGAAAATATGGTTGCAAAGTATGTTCAATTTCAGTGAGTCCTAAGGGGTTCAGAGAAGCCAAAAAATTAATATTATAAAATACAGTTGACAAGCTAGGTTGACTATAAAAATAAGTGCCTATGTGAAAACTTGAAAATATATTAAATATCTGTATCATTGAATCAATACAATATGCAGTTGCCCAAAATAGGTGTCAATGCGGAATTACTGTCACAGTTTATTTCAAAGCATTTGATAATTTTTTTCTGATCATTTTTCTTGTAGCACAGCTTGTACTCTACAATTTTAGGTCTTCTTTTTCAGTCCACACAGAGCGAAATTGTCAAATCGCATATATACACATATATACATACATACACATATAAATACATATATACATATTGATGCACATGTATACATACACATATATACATCTGTAAATGCACGCACAGATATGTATACGTGTATGCAATATTAATTTTTTAGTTCTCCTTTATAAAGTGAATGCTAGAATAGGTTACAGTTGTTAGACTTATGTTTTCACACTATCTAAACACATTCTACCTCATCAACAACCATTCAAAAGACCAATAAGCAATGTATTTTAAAGTGAGAATCTGTTGTAAATAATTATACAGATTTTTTTTGTGTTGATAATGAATCTTGAAAGAACTGCAGATGGCATTTAGAAATATTATTTGAGATATCCATATCTATAAATATAGATACACACAAACATATGTATCTATGAAGTGCATTTTAAAATAATGAATTTTTAGTCCAGGCTCGGTGGCTCAGCCTGTAATCCCAGCGCTTTGGGAGGCTGAGGCATGTGGATTGCCTGAGCCCGCGGGTTCAATGCCAACCTGGGCAACTTGGCGAGACTTGTCTCTACAATAAATAAAAAATTAGCTAGGCGTGGTAGCATGTACCAGTAGTTCCAGCTAATTGGAAGGCTGAGGCAGAAGGATTGCAGGAGCCCGGCAGGTTGACTCTGGGGTGTTGGTGAGTGTGCCACTGTACTCTAGCCTGGGCAACAGAGTGAGATTCCAACTCAAAATAAATAAATAAACAGGTAAGTAAATAAATAAAATAATTTTTAATTCTAATATTCATTTTATCCTATGACATTATATGATGTCATATTAGGAAGTCATATATCTCATGTGCATGGATATCTTTTAGAAATTTGATCTAGTAAAATTAGGAAAGGGGTTAGAAGAATGTGTGTATCGGTGCATGATAATAATTTACAACTAAATTAAGTTTCAAAATATTTATCACTACAAAAAATGTAAAGAGTATGTCTGAAATGAGCTGTCACAAAATAAAACTAACTAAGATGTATGAAATTCATTTGGGTGTGGGGATATGGAACTAAAAATATTGGGGTGGGGGAATGGGGAGGATAAGGAAAAAAGTTTATATTTAATTATGGCTAATTACTTCTCCCAAGAACACATAGTAGTCTGACTAGGCATTATTAGTTTAATCCCAAATATGAATTTATAATTTCCACAAAATACTAATCTTTTTTTTTAAAGTCAGGGTCCCAACTCTGTTGCCCAGGCTGGAGTGCAGTGGCAGGATTATGGCTCACTACAGCCTCGAACTCTTGTGCTCAGGTGATCCTTCTGCCTTCTGCCCGAGTAGCTAGGACCAAAGGTGCTTGCCACCACACCCAGCTAATTAAAAATTTTTTTTTATAAAGACGAAGCTTGCTATGTTGCTCTGGCTAGTCTCAAAGTACCAGGCTCAAGCAATCCTTCTGCCTCAGCCTTCCAAAGAATGGAGACTCCAGGTGTGAGCACTAAGCTGAAAGTTTTGATTGCTCTTGCAACTTGCCCAATGAGTACACTGTGGGTTGGATTGATATTGGCATGCATCGTAGGTACTCAACACGCATTGAGAATTATTGAGCATAACTGTTAGTGAATAATTTCCAAGGGTGCACTAGTGAACTGATCTCAGCATTAATGTAATAGGGAATTCAAACGAAAATGTTAAAATATCCTTCTTTAGGGTCCCAGTTATCTGATGCCACTGTCTGAAAAAACTACAGGATTAGAAATCTGAATTGGGAGGTTTATCTTTTTTCTTAAAGTGACTTGTGGATATAATCGTGAAAATGTATTTAGTTAAGAAGAAAGAAAATATTCCCATAGTGTTCTCTGACATTCTATTATAGATAGGATGCTAAATTCTGTTTGAATTTTCTGTGTACAATTCCAGCCCATTTCTTTAATACCTTTTCTGCAATTACAAACTTTTAAAATTTTCCTCTATTATGTGAATGTCAACCAAACTAAAATTCAGGTACAATATGGAACAAAAACTTTAATATTTACTTCATTTTAAAATAATTTTTATGTTTACTCATAAATGTGAATATCTATATCAGTAAAATTAACTATTAGAAATTACCCTAACAACATTACACCAAAAGTCACTAAGGTAATTTTTAAAATATAGCATAGATTCTGGAAATACACTATTTTTAAAATCTCAAATTACAAGCATTGTAAGCATAAGTATACTTGAGAGTATTTAAAATAAATTTTAAATTCTATATTTGTGTGTATGGATGCATTCTTCTTTTTCTTTATTATATTTAAATAAGGAACGGCATGTTCTTATTTTTTTATTGTTTTCATTATTTTATATTTTATATTGACATTTTATATTTATGGCCAAAGATCAATGTTTTCAGAAGTAAGAAAAATCCCTGAAAATAAGAGTCTAAACTACAGAACACCAACAAATCACAAATCAGTCGTAACTTTGTTATATGCCCTCTCAAGTTGTTAGGCTAAACAGATGAAGTGAAGAAATCCCTGTTTTCATAAATTATAAATACTTTAAACATAGCAAGAAAACCGATAATCACAGCCAAGTGAAAATGTGGCTGTGTAAATAGTGTTTACTATCAATAAATGTGTCTGAGTAATTAACAAAAATAGCCATTTTTTTGGCTATTTTTTCTACATCTTATTTCCTGAGTGTCATCTGTCTCATACATGAAATCACTCTCTGTTTCTACAAACAAAACCAAAGCCAAACAAACAATATTGTTTTCTGTCATTCTTAGTTCAGAGAACTATTTGGAAAGGGTGGGTGCAGGGATGCAGCCTTCCTCAGACATCTGAGGTTGAAATGGGAAGCCCTGAGGCCCCGACTACGGGAGGCCAAAGCAGAGGGCAAAAACATCCACCTAGGGGGTGAGGGTGAAGGCGGCGGATTCTTCTATGAATCAGCCTGGCAAGTGAAGTTTTTGAAAACACTGTTACCTTGATACTCTGTGTCGATGTATTCTGCATTTGAGTAAACAAAACGCTTGAAGAGGGCATGTGGGTCCTGGTGTACAGCCCACCTTTTCCATCACTTCAGTAAATTATTGCCAGAGTTAGAGCTTTGTCTTGCCGCAGGATACAGTTAGGAGAGGTTTGGTCCACATTACAGATGAAATAAGACTCCAGGGACAGTCACCCTGGAAGGAACCCTAGTAGCCAACATCCGGAAGCCAAAAGTTAAAGGAAAGCTAAAGCAGAAATCAACACGCAGGACATTTTTCGGAACACAGAAATATTTCTCACAGACTCCAAAAACACCTTCTCTTTCGATAAATTTTAATTCTTAAATTTCAAAAGTGGCTAATTCATTGTATGCTCACTTTTTAGAAGAGAATAACAAGCTCTAATTTCCTACAGGAGCTATATAAACAGACATTTTTCCTGTTATCAGTAAACATAAAATATGTCTAGTCATTAATTATTGACCAGAGCATTTTATATTTATTTTATATCATCTTAAAAAGTTATTTCTCAGCAAAGAGTTGTGATCTTTTGAACCGCCTTTCATGGGCTTCATTTGACAAGAATTATGAGTCTGTGGCCACAAAGGAATGTCTATTTACAGAAAGCTTGCCTCTGGAGTTACCTGCACATATAAAGCCTTGAAAAAACATCTGTGGAAGGCAGGACTCATTTGGTTCCTAATAAAAGTTACCCTTGGGAAGGTCATTCAGTCCTACATGATCTTTCACTGCTACTGCAGACTTCAGAGGAAAGAAAACAAGAACATCAAAGTCTTACTCTTTTATATATAACTTTGTCAGTTACCAATTTAAGACCTTTTTAAAAATGCGCAGTCAGCAAGGTAGTAGCAAAAGGTAAAAGGAACTTAAAGTCAACTTCCCACGGTGCATGCGACCTCTTTGCTGACTGTGGACTGTGGCTCTGTTTGAAGAGAAACACAGGAAACAAAGAGCAGAGATGGGACGGAGAGACACACACGCCTTCCAAGTAGCTTTCTCGGCTCTTCCAAATGGCAACCATCGGATGAGTGGGAGGCGTTCTGTGTCCTGAATACCTTAGTTTGTATTTGGCAACATTGGGGAGAAATAGACAAAGAACATGCATGTCCACTCACCGCCCCCACCCCTAGCCGTGCGCTTAAAGTTACCTGGGTCAGATTTTATTTCAAACGTGGCCCACATCTCAGCATCTATTTTTGTAAATTCTTCTTTGTGTAAAGAAATGAATGTCCATGTCCTCAGATAGGACTTTCTTCCCAGAATAAACAAATTGCCATGAAAGAAACGTGGTGTCATAATGACATGTCTCCTTCACAGACAAACCTCCTTTACATGAATATGGCCTCGTGTTAGGTCATCTGGCCTCCAGGGAGACACGCGTGAATTAGTGAGAAAGAAAATAAATGCCTTCTCCAGTCACACAGATGCACGGGGTCCAATGCAGTGCTTGGTGGGGTGACAGGTGTCACCCTGAGCAGGTGCAAGCCCAGAACCCACATCCGCTAGCTTAGGTGCGAAGATGATTTCTCTAAACGCGGGAGATGTTTTGTTAATTGATCATCTGAGGTGCGTGCATTGTCATATTGAAGGAGAAATGTCTTTAAAAAGGACAGACACGAGACATCCAAACACAAAGTTAAGAATAACAAATCCACGTAACATTAACAAGAGTACCTGATCCCAAACCAGGCGAAATAAGGACCAGTGGGAGACCCAAACTTCGCCGGTACGAAGCCCACTCATGTCGCTAACCCTGAATTAAACCCCACATCTTTATAATTAAAACAAATAACAAATAATATATTTAATGCTGATAGAAGAAAGAAATCCATTTGCATGTTCATGGTAAAGTATGAACTCTCCTGTGAAAGAAATCTGTTAAAATACCCAGTACTTGTGGCCATTGCCAGGCCATAGTAGCCATTGCTAGACCATCGCCGCCATTGCCTTGCTGACCAATGGCGTGACTATTGTGCTCTTTGAGCTTTGGCCAGGTCATGTTTTCTTAAACTTTGGTCCCCTCCCCTACCTGGGAGAAATGAATCTCCTCTTTCTCTCTTTCTTTAATTTACTTTCTAAATAAACTATGTTTTCTAATCTTAAAAAAAAAAATACCCAGTACTAACAAAGCAAAGTAGTTACTCAATTGTCAAATTGTTTTATTTTATTTTATGTTTTACTTCCCAAGACCTGACATTCTGTCACTCCATCACTTCTTAGTCTCCAATCACTTTGAACAGAGAACTCAAGAGAGAGTCTAGTCTTTTTTAGTTTCTCAATGCAGTTCAACAAAAATTTATTAAATATCTGCTAGATCACAGATACGGTGTCAGAAAACACTGCAACAGAATGAAAAACAAATGATTCCAGCTCTCTGTCGTCCTAGCTTAACTCTAGGGAAAGACGAGGAAAGAGACACAGACTCAAAAAGTCTAGGCTGAATACAAGTGGGATCCCTAGGAGCAAGGTCATGGCTCACTGATAGAGAATCCGCAGGGACAGACTTAGTTCATGGTACACAATAAATGCCCATCGAGTGTAAAAAGAACAAATGAAAAAAAAAATGTGGTTATTAGAGACTGGGAAGGGTAGTGGGATCGGGGATACAGGGAGAATGTGATACAAAATTAGACAGAAGGAATAAGTTCTAGTATTCCATAGTATTCTCTAGGGTAACTATGATTAACAATAATTTACTGTATATGTTCAGGTAGCTAGAAGCATTTCGAATGTTCCCCAAACTAAGATTATAACAACATTTGAGATGAGGAATATCCTAAAATTGCCCTGGTTTGATCATTACAAATGGATGCATGGATCAAAATAACATGTTATACTCCACAAATATGCAAAATGATTACATGTCAAAAATATAAAAGAAAATTTGTTTTGGCCATAATGATAAGTTATGATGGGTTGTAGCAGCATAGAAAAATGACTCAGTGTGACTGAAAAAAGAATGAATTCACTTTCTCTTTACTCTCTCACTCCCTCCCTTTCACACACACACACCCACAGCCTCAGCTCTCAGGAACTTTAATGGAATATTTAACTCACTTGCCAAGATTCCTGCATAATTTAAAATTTATTGTTTTAACAGCAGGCCGGGTGCGGTGGCTTGCACCTGTAATCTTAGCAATTTGGGAGGGTGAGGCGAGAGGACTACTTGAACCCAGGAGCTCGAGACAAGCCTGGGAAACATAGTAAGATCTCATCTCTACAAAGAATCAAAAAACTACTTGAGTATGGTGGTGCATGCCTGTCGTTTCATCTACTTGGGAAGCTGAGGAGGGAGGATCACCTGAGCCCAGGAGGTCAGGGATGTGGTGACCAGCCTGGGCAACAGAGTGAGATCTTAACTGAAAAAATAAATATAAAAATAAATGTTTAAAAAGTATTGTTTTAATCACTGATTTTTGGTATGTTTTGAGTTTGACTGTTTAGTAGTTTCAATACCCCCCTACTTAGTGTGGGCAAAATAACCGTGGTATGAGTATCTGTGCTGGTCCTGGACCCATTTGTCCCCAAATCATTCCTCACCAGCTTCTGCTCTGCTTTCTCGTGTGGGGTGGATGACCAGGACATTGGATTCCCAGGTCCTGGGGTTAGTGGGTTCCGGCTGCATTCAGACAGTGGGAGGCACCAGCACGGACTGGATGACGAAAGCAGGGAGAACCCAGGCTCTGTCTTCTTACTGGGCTTGTGTCTGGCTGTCCTGCACGGCTGTCTCCTGGGCCACCCGGCTCCTCTGTCACAAGGACTTTGCACTGAATGAGGTCTTCCTGCTGTTGCTATGCCCTGAATTGACACAAGGTGTCTTTTTTTGTTAATTTGTTTTCCCTTTAGTTTCTCAACCAGCCTCTAACCATGTAAACGATCCTACCATGTAAACGATCCCTTGCATGAAATCCACTGAGTTTTATTAAATACTCAGAGCTCTTAGTGTCTTCTTCCTGAGTGACTGACGTGCTTCCCAAAAGCTGGATCATGCCAAAGAGTTGAACAGAAGGGAGTCCTGTTTTCAACTCCAGTGAACCATCCTAGTCAGGTGTATTCTCATAGTAATCATGAGGATATGACTTAATACTAATTGTGCTCTTCGTTGTTTCCATGTGTTTGACATGCATTCTCCTACACATCCTTCCAAGAACTCTAGAATGATCACGTTCTTTCTTTCATCAACAAAACACTTGAAGTCCAGAGAGTGAACATGACCCATTGGAGGCTGCCTGGCTAACAGATAGCAAAGCCAGGATTTACCCCCAGCCCTGTAACGACCCTGACCCGGCACTGCTTGGTGTGGTCACTGCTTGTGCCAGTCATTCCTCTTGCTTCAGAGCTGTAGTCTACATGTGTTCCTTGCTACGTTAAATATTATGCATCTTGGAAAACTACCCAACATGCTAAAATTAAATCTATAACGTGGGCAGATGCAATCCATGTGGGAGTATAGACGGAACTCCTATGAATACAGCATTCAAGATTTAACCTGTGAATAATATGGGAATTATTTAAGTTTAGAAAAGCTTTTTTTTTTTTTTTTTGGCTTACTTTCTGG
Organism: Carlito syrichta; assembly: GCF_000164805.1. Classification (NCBI taxonomy): domain Eukaryota; kingdom Metazoa; phylum Chordata; class Mammalia; order Primates; family Tarsiidae; genus Carlito; species Carlito syrichta. The sequence goes on from NW_007233052.1 coordinate 264,100, forward strand.
TTCACCGCTATGTTGTGTTGTAAGGTTCGTTTGCTACTTGAGTGCCTAGTGTATAAATTGTTTCTACACGTGTCGTAACCCTGCTAACTTGTGATCTCCTTGATGGCAAAAATTATACTTTATCCATCTTTTCACTCCCAGTACAGAGTTCAAGGTCCAAGTCATCAGTGGCTGTCAATAAATGTGTTTGTAACAGTCATTGAATGGGTATATATGTAAGTGGATGTTTATCAAGAGATACATAAGCGGAGAACCCCCCAAAAAGCAGAATTTATTTATAAAAATTTGTGTATTTATCCTTATGTGGTTAAACTTCAGTCACCTTCAAAGTCCTCTCCATTTGATGTAATACACCTCTCGAGATGCTTTTTCTACTGCTCAAAACAATTTTGGAGTTCGTCCATTTTGATGTCTTTTAGAGCTTCTACCGTTTTGTTTCACCTCTTCCACATCGGCAAAACGTTTCCCTTTGAGGACTTTTTAAGTCCAGCTAAACATCAAAATAAAGATGCTGCGGAGGGTGGGACCCAAGGGTCATGCTGTTGGGGGTCAAAAATTGCTGAACACTCAGCATGCTGTGGGCAGGTGCCCTTATAAATCACCCATCGTGAAAATGGGCAAACATGTTGAAAAAATCTCATAAAAACAAAAAAAGAAAAGAAATTACCAAAGCTAAATACCTCCCACAACAATGCTAGCGAATACACTGATGCCAATGGGTACCTAGCAGGGGAGTCTGTATTTCAAGGGTCCCACCCTCCAAAAGATAATTCCTTTCTTTTTGTTTTTTTGGTCTCCCCTAGTATGTTTGTGATGCTCTAAAATAAATACCCATGTTTAAATACCACCCCACACATATCCCCAGATTATCCATAGTAAACCAGCAGTGACTTTACAAATTATTTCAGATTACATACACACAATCTTGCAGTTTGCATTTAGAAAGTGTTTTATTAGCCGGGCTCGGTGGCTCAGCCTGTCATCCCGCGTCTTTGGGAGGCTGAGGTGAGTGGATGGCCTGAGCCCGCGGGTTCGAGACCCGCCTGGGCAACTTGGCGAGACCACATCTCTACAATAAATCAAAGATGAGCCGGGCGTGGTAGCACGCGCCTGTAGTTCCAGCTACTTGGAAGGCTGAGGCGGAAGGATCACCGGAGCCCAGCAGGTCAAGGCTGCGGTGGCCGGATGCTGCCACTGCACTCCAGTCTGAGTGACAGAGTGAGACTCCAACTCAAAAAAAAAAAGACAGTGTTTTATTAATCCATTCTTTGAACAGAGGAAATGCACTCAGAAATACACTCAGAGGTGGTAACACAATGGTCATATTTTGATTGGGGGTTACTATCCCATTGATTATTGGTAGATTTAGACTCTGGTCTTGCACGGTAAGCTGAATGCACAAGTTTCTCTCTTGAGTCTGCTGACACTCCTCCTAAAATGACAGTAAAGATGTTAAAAACAAACAAACAAACAAGGAAAACTAGTGCAAACCCACAAGGGAAAAAAGAACAAGACAGAACAGAATAGAAAAGGAAAGCTGATGGCTGCATTTTGTAAGCTAAAAAGTTGATGGACAATTAGACTACTTAACACAGGAAAAGCTGATTTTGAAACCCGCAGTGACAGACACACAGAGCCGGCTGGTTCCCTCTGCAGAACAGGAGAAAGCCCAGGATTTGGAGAAACCAGGAGACTCCCAAGGCAGGAGATGTGTCTGGAACTGATTGTAAAAAAGATTGTTGGAAAAGCAGTTACATGTTCGGACGTCTCCCCTCAAAACAGGGAAGCAGGCAATGATTCCCCTACCAACTTTGGAAAAGCCTAGCATTTACTCCAAGGGAGTACCTAACCACACTGTCTGATTTTGAAAGTGCTCAGTAGTACTGAAAGTAGTGGTAAATATTTTAATCTAGAAAATATTAAAATGTATATGCTAAATTGTGGGCCTCCCCTCATACTGTCCTCCCCAGACCCCCACCAAGCCAAGAGCCAGGCCTCCATTCCTGATATGAGTTTGGAGGACTCGCCTCTCTCCTTCCTGTGACTGATCTGCCCAAAAGACAAACCCATGAAAAACTGACAGCTAGCATTTTCCTCATAAAAAAGTGAGATTCCCCTCTGATCTTCCTTGCATGGAGACTCTTAAGTCAGCAAACACTACCTGTTCACACAGATCTTTCAGAAACCATTTTACCATCTCAATAATAAGTAAAAAGTGCCCAGAATTTGAGGAAAGTCACCTATATACATGATTAAGACCAAAACCAACAACAAAAAAAGCCCTTAAAACTTGAAAGTTATACAAATGTCAAGGAAAAAACTGTAGAAATTCCAAATTTAATATATTCAGATATTAAGAGAAGTAAAACAAAACCAAGATGTTACTTAAAAATTCAGAAAGCAAATAAAGCACTCTTGAAATAAACTATGATAGTAGAACAATTTTTTAAAAAACTTTCTAGGAAGAAATTGAGTGAAAATCTTTTCTGAAAAAGACACCAAAAACTGACATACTAATATGAAGAAAAAAAGCTAATAGTAGGTGATCAATTTAAGAAGTTCATTTTCTGAATAACAGGAGTCCCAAAAGAGAAAACAAAGAACATAGAAAAGGTAGGCTTGTCAAAGAAATAATACAAGTGTTTCATGCTTTAAGTTACAAAAAAAACCAAATCAGTCCTAATATAATGAATGAAAAAAATGATTCACTTCAAGGCTCATCATCGTTAAATTTCAAAATACTGGGGATGTAGAAAAAATTTTAAAAGCATCAGAGAGAAAAAGTAAGTCATTTAGAATTGATCAAGAGTCGGAATGGTATCAGAATTCTTACAACATCATTAAAAGCTGGAGTAATACCTTCAGAGTGAAATATGTATGTTGGCTGGAACTGGGTGGAGGGGGAGTGTGGAATTCTTTATCCTGCCAAATTAGCAATCATTATACATTTTAATGATTGTCTAGGTACTTTTTTTGTCTCCCAAGTACCATTCCTAACCAGTTAGTGTAGAATAGTGTGTAGTAAAAAAATTAAACCTCCCAAAAAGATTTTCTAGCCCTTGCCCTAAGTTTTTGGAAGGTCTAGGCCCTTGGTTTTTATGTCCAGTAGAAATGTATTTGTTGAACCAGGGGCTTTGGGTTGTTCAGCACAGTCTAATGATTTTATTTAAGGGGGGGCTGGCCATTCCATAAAGACAATGGAATTTATGCTGAGGGTTTGGGGTCATAAGATATCAATCAACCTAAAGACTAAGATCAACCACCTGTGAAATCAATCCATCAACCATGACTATGTAATAAAACCCCAATAAAAACTGAACACCAAGACTCGAGTGAACTTCTGTAGTTGGCATTACTCCATGCATGTTGTCACACATCCATGTCTGGAAAGGAATGTATCCTCCCTCCACAGGGAGAAAACAAGGAAGTTCTACATTTGGGAAATCTTCAAACGCCCCTCGATATGCTTTTTGGCTTTGACTGATTCTAATCTGCATTCCTTCCCTGTAATAAACCATAACCATGAGAAAAGTACTTTCAGTAAGTGTTGTGAATCCTTCTGGCAAATTATCAAAACTGAGGGTCTGTTTTGGGAGCTTTCCAAACTCATAACTGGTGTCAGAAGTGAGAATAGACCGTGCTCCCTGCAACTTTGTAGTTGGTTCTCTGGTTACTGAAAAAACATTCCACCAAATGAGGAAACACACTGTGCATTACCATGTGTGAGGATTCTAGAAATGAGGCATAAAACAAGGGCAAGAGGTGAGAACTCTTAGGATGAAGAAGGAACATCCCAAGACCCATTTGTGCAGCAGGTCTTAGGAAGCAGCATACAAGTAGGACAGAGAACATCAGATAAACTTATTAAAGAAGATAAAGAGGGAGAAAAGAGACTGTGGAAACTTTCCAAACAAAGGACACTTTCACAATGCCCAACAGTAGTGTTATGTGAGAACAGGAGCCACTATTGCTCAATTCTTCTATTCCCAAGCTGGAAATATGGATTTCTTTTTGCATGAGAACTTTAATTTTTATGTAAAAATATCCAACTTCTAAATGTTGACAACAAATACACAATCAAACACTTTGCTGTGTATGCATAACAAATCTGTGAAAACCAATTCATTCCACCCACATAGCACCGGTTTGCTTGGTAGCTTTTGTTTCCCCCACTCTGGTTGTGTTTTACACTGAAGAAAAAGCCCTGATGAGGCATCATATTTATTGCTAATGCCCTCTCCAACACAGTTCCTCAAGATCCTCAAATTTAACATATTTTTAACTTTCACAAATGCCTTGGAAAACTGAATTTGTTGGGTCTACTAAATGCTAAATGTTTATTTACTAGCTTCATCTACAGACATGGAGAAGTACATGCTTTCTAGTGAATTCTCCAGGAGAAAGTCAGCTACCAGGTCTCAGTCAACAGTCTTCACATATACAGAGCATGCCAAAAAATGTAGACACATTTTAAAACGGGAAAATCTGTATTAAAATTGTAGTACTCAATAAGATGAATACAAGTCACATTTGACTTCTGCCATTACAAGAGGTGCTCAAGTGGTTAGCATCAGCGTCCAGACACTTCTGATGACGCTGAACATCTCTTAACATCGCTTAAAATGCGTATACATTTTTTTGGCATCCTCCGTATTGGTAAATGTAAGAGCTCGGGTTTCTAGCACCAATGGGCAAAGATCACAGCCTCCCTAATCTTGCTGCATTCAGCGTTGAGGATATTTTCCCTGGAACCACTACTCTTAGGGATCTCCAGCAAACTGGGGCCCAGCTTCAAAGTACAGCCAGAGTCCTTAAGAAATCAGCACTTTTTTCAAAGGATATCTAGAATGCAACCAGTCAAGATCTCTTCCACGTCCCAGGCCCCTAGAATGCAGCACAAATCACTGAAATAGAACTCCACATTGGTCACTCACTTCCACTCTTGTCCTCCTTGATCTACTGTCCTCACAGCCCAAAAAGTATTCCTTAAGATGTGTGAGTCATCTGCCCAAAGTCATCCAGCACCTCCATCTCAGAATAAAAGCTGGTGCAATAAACATTTTGCCCTTGATCTCTGCCCCCCTTCCCAGCATCCTTTGCTGTCTCCTCATTCACTCTGCTTTTAGTTAAATTGGCCTCTGTGGAAAACAGAAAAAGAGCTTCCCCAAAGCTATCTGCCTGAAATCCTTAGCATGTATGAATTTTAAGGGTCAGGAGAGGATCTGCTGATCTTGGATTATCTGGGTGAAAATTGGAATCTTATGTATCCTCATGTGAGAAAGGCAGAGGGAGTTTTGAGAGAGACACACAGAGAAAAAAGCGATCAGAAGACAGAGGCAGGGATTGAAGTAATGTGGCCGCAAACCAAGGAAGGTCTGCAGCTGTCATAATCTAAAAGACTCAGGAAATGGACTCTCCACTGGCCTTCAGAGGGAGCGTGGCCCAACACATTGAATTCAGAACTGGGCTTCCTTAAATGTCAGAGAATGAATGTTTGTTGTTTTAAGTCACCCCATTTGTTTTAATTTGTTACACCAACCACAGGAAACTACCACAGCCTCTCTGCAGCTTTAGACATACTGACTTCTGAGTTTTCTTTTTTGGGGGGATTTGGGGTGTGGGGTGTCTCACTCTATTGCCAAGGCTGGAGTGCAGGGGCACAATCATGGTCCACTGCAGCCTTGACTTCCTGGGTTCTGGCGATCATTCCACCTCAGCCTCCCAGGTACTAGGACTACAAACAGGCACTAGCACACCCCCAGTAATTTTTTGGAATTTTTGTAAAGACAAAGTTTCACTATGCTGCCCAGGCTGGTCCTGAACTCCTGGACTCATGCAATGCTCCCACCTCGTCCTTCCAAAGTCCTGGAATTGCAGGCAAGAGCCACTGTACCTGACTTCTTTTTAATTTAATATTTCTGTTTTTATTACAAATAATAATTGTATATATTTATGGGGTACAATGTGATGTAATGTTTTGCACATGTATACATTGTGGAACAGTCAAATTAGGCTAATTACCTTATCCATCAAATGAAATGTTGACCATCTCTTTGTGGTGACAACATTTAAAATTCTTTCAGTTATTTTGAAATATACAACAAACTGATCTTGTTGGGTTTACTCATATATATGAGCTTGGGTTTCTGGCAGCAGTTGGAAAAGATCACTGCTTCCCTAATCTTGCTATTCTCTGTATTGAGGAAGCCCACTTAAAAACCTGGAATTTCCAGCCAGGCTCGGTGGCTCAGCCTGTCATCCCGCGCCTTGGGAGGCTGAGGTGAGTGGATTGCCTGAGCCAGCGGGTTCGAGACCCGCCTGGGCAACTTGGCGAGACCTCATCTCTACAATAAATAAAAAAATTAGCCAGGTGTGGTAGTGCGCACCTGTAATTCCAGCTACCTGGAAGGCTGAGGTGGAAGGATCGTGGGAGCCCAACAGGTTGAGGCTGCGGTGGCCGGGAGTGGCCACTGCACTCCAATCTGGGTGACAGAGTGAGACTCCAACTCAACAACAACAACAACAACAACAAAAAACTGGAATTTCCTTTTGGAGGTGAATCCTTTGTAGGACAGGCTTCTTACGCTAGGTAAGTGTTCTAGGAACCCATTGGCATCACTGGACCAGCTAGCGTTGTTGTGAGAGGATGCATTTGGCTTCAGTGAATTTGGGGGGGGGGATTTTTCAACGCATTTGTGCATTTTATGATGGGTGAGTGATGAGGACGCCTGCCCATAGCACGCTGAGTGTTCAGCAGTTTTTGACCAAAAACAGCATGAGTGTCATGCCCCCTCTCTCCCTAACTTCTTTCTGTTTCCCTGATGAAAAAGATCCTCAAAGGGAAAAGGTTATTTTTATTTTTTGTTTAAGGATGTGGGGTACAATTCAGGATTAGATATTCGTATGCTGCTGATTATTACTAATTTTATTTGATCTTTTTATTTACATGTCCTCCAAATTAGCCGTGGTACAATGCTCTGGAACCATTGTATCTAGTTTTGTTTCATTTTGCTTTGCTTTCTTAAAGACAAGGTCTTGCTCTGCTGCCCAGGTTGGAGTTTAATGTCATGATTATATCTCACTGTAGCCTTGACCTTCTGGACTCAAGTGATCCTCCTGTCTCAGCCTCCTCAGTAGCTGGGACTACAGTTGCCTGCCACCATGCCCAGCTAATTTTGTGTGTTTGTTGATCCAGACAGGGTTTTGCTATGTTGCCCAGGCTTGAACCTATTATTAAATCTCACATTTGATGCTTACTCGATCTGAGGCTTTGGGGAAGTTACCTAATTTTTCTGCTCTGTTAAGAGGTAACAATAGTAACCTTCTCTAATATAGAGCTCTTATAAATATTAAAGATTGAGTACATTTTAAATGTATCTAACAGTGCATGTTTTAAAGTCATCCTCAAAAAAATTTTAAGTTCCAAAGTAATTATTACATTATTTTTATATCCAATTTTTTTCTTATTTATCTTATGATAAGCAAGCAGCATATGCACAAATTAAACATCAGAATCACCAAATTTTTAAAAGACCAACTTCTTTGGGTTTCATTCCTGCAATATGGTCCATAACCTCAAATTTGTGCATTAGTACCAGCACATGGGTCGGGAGAGATCATTAACATTAGACGTTCAAAACAGGAACATCTGTATTGTGTATTCCATAACACAGAAAGGGAGGCATTTTACATCATAAAGTAAACTGCCCTCCAGGCTAAAATTGGTGCCAACTTCATAAGCCCTCTTCGGTTTATGAAATATTTGTGCTCTGTCTGACAGCCTATAGTAAAAACCTGTGGTAGGTTTTCAACTGCATGAAAGAGAAACCAGAATATACTGGAACGAGGCCACATTTATCTAAATCAGCACAGACATTTCCTACTGCAGTGACCTTCACTGCATTTTGAGGACTACAACAGCGTCAAGAAACACCTTTTTTCTTCAGTATATAAAATGCCCTGAAAGGATGCTCTCCTTATCTAGGTTTTTTTTCCCATGATCAAGTATTAGAGACTTTATTATAAGGATTTCGTATGCTTGAAGTTATACATTTCTTTCCACCACCATGAGCTAATCTTACATTCCACAGAAATGCTGAAATTCTCCTAGAAGTGTCATATTCCTTTCCTTAATAATCATCACTCAAAACAACAGCGTTTAAAAACCCATTGTGCTGACACCTACGGAGAGGAATATTCTTAAGATGACTGGAATCAATCAACATAATGGAAAACCTAATGTTTAACATCTGTAAAAATACTTAGATATGGGACAAAGTAAAGAATCTGGGTAAACTCATTTCTTTTTTTGAAAGAGATGTTGGCCTGCATGTGCAGTCTCTTCGTTTATTATAGATTCCAATGCAACAGACAAGATCTTCCAGAAAGTTTTACATGCATCCTGCTGTCCAAGAAATTCTATGGGTCTTCATAATTCTAATGCAAATCATAATTTTTTTCAAGTTATCAATTTTTAATACTAATTTAAACTATGAGTGATTAAGTTAAAAGTAAAAAAATGTTCCTTTTACATTTGAAGGAGACAAAGTTAATTTCACCTTAGTTTCTTCCATCTTTCCATTAGGACAAATGAACTTTCTTGAACTTACTTTCAAATTTTTCTCACTTGATAATTAAAATAAATAGAATATATATTATTTTATTTTCATAACTTTTTTATATATGTGCATACATGTGTGTATATACATATATATATATATAAAATATATATATATATATAAAATGTGTATAGAAGTCCCAAACATGGTTATATTACCCTAGCATTTATATATTACTATTAAAGTTCCCGTTGGGTTATGTGAAAAGGTTCACTAAAGAGTAACCCAAAATATCAAGTACATTCCTATAATTTGAGAAAAGAAAAACCTTAATCATTTATGCTATTTTCTCATCCGTAGCACTTCGTATATAAAACTTGTGAACGAGTTATGACCAGAAACATAGCCTCAAAGGCCTTTGTTCTTCAAAACGTGACCCAGCTGGCCCTGTCCTGCAGGCTGAAATCACTTCACAAGGCTTCCTTTGAGTTATGCAACGAAAGAATCTGTGGAAATTTAACACAATCTGGTGCAGGCAAACCATTATGCCTTGTAAACCACTGTTTGGTATTGGCTCGGCAAATGACTCTGCTATCTAGTATGGCCTTTAGGAAAAGAATAAAGAACTGCTAAGATTTAATCTGGTGAATGGGTGTGAAAGAGAAGCTGATAGGAAGATATCTTGAGAATGGCATGATTTTATTTGATTGTTTGTTCATTTTTTTAGATGGATCTTACTCTGTTGCCCAGGCTGGAGTTTAATGGCACCACCACAGTTTGCTGCAGGCTTGAACTCCTGGGCTCAAGCCATCCTCCGTCCCCAGCCTCCTGAGTATCTGGGACTACAGGCATATGCCACTATGCCCTACTAATTTATTTATTTACTTTTTCAGGGACAAGATCTCTATATTGCCCAGGCTGGTCTCAAACTACTGGCCTCAGGCAGTCCTCCCACTTCAACCTCCCAGAGTGCTGGAATTCCAGGCATGAGTCACCATGCCTGGTCAACGAAGGCATGATTCTTAATTAGGGGAGTCATATTCTGGTATACAGGGGGTAGGATGGAAAATATCAGAAACACAGAAAGCATTTAGGACACAGTGATAGCTACAGCCTTCTAAATCAAAACACAGAGCGGTCTCGTCCTTTTTGTTTACAAATACTATGCTAACTAATTCACTCATTTAAAGCCATTTATTAAGTACTTATTTGGTGCTAATATCTGTTCAAAGAACTGGGCAGCACGAGCAAAGGAAACCAAATGATTCCCTACATGAAACTTACCCCTTTGAGGTAGAAAGAGCAGACAATAAACATCACTAATAACTAAAATACACAGTGTGCTAGAAAGTGACACACACTATTGAAAAAATAGAAAAATATCAAGCCGTCTAAGGAGGTCCAAGAGCAAGGGGCTAGAGTCGCTATGCTGCAATTTTAAATAAGGTCACCGGAGCAGGGTTCATTGAGACGCTTTGTCTGCATCAAGACCTAAAAGAGAAGAGGGAGTTAGCAAGGCAGTTGTCTGGAAATACAGATGTTGAAGAGCCAGAGTCAAAGTCAAAGACAAGGTCAGAGAGAGCAAGGGCTGCCGTGGTGGGGGGTGGTGAGGCAGACCATGTACCATTCTGTCAATCATCGTTAAGGGTGTTGCCTTTACGTTGAGGGAACTGAGATGCCATCACGGGCTTTGGTCTAAGAAGTAACATGATCTGACTTATTTTCACAAGCTCACTCTGGTTACTATCTTGAGACTAGACCGCAGTTAGACAATCGTAGGAACAGGGAGAACAGTAGGGCTCCAACTACACTAATCCAGGTGAGAGATGATATGGCCAGAGCCCCAGGTGACAGAAGCAGAAGTGGTGAAATTGATCATAGCCACCTTCTGAATATATTCCAATAGTATTCCCTGATGGCTTGGATGTGGGCATGAGAAAAATAAAGTACAAAGGGACTTTGTACTTGGAGAAGTTGACAGAGAAGAACAGAACTGACTTGGAAAGAGCAGCCTGGTGTCGGGGTAATTAAGATGACAGACCCCAAGGAGGGTAACAGTCAGGTCTGTAATCACAGCCATGACAGAATAAAAGGTGAAACAGGAGAAAGTGACAGTGCTGTAATGTTTTGTTTGTTCCCCATGGAATGTCCAGGCAAGCCTCAGGTAGGTCAGCAGAGACTAGAGGATTGTCTTACTGCACAGAGAGTCTCCAACAGAAAATGCCTGCTGTTTTGCAGACCCAGGAGCTCTGGGAGGGACAGAGGGTAGGGCTAGGGGTGAAAAGATACTGAGCAGTGAGCCAGGGTAGAGAAAAGTGTCTTGAAGGTTTTCCCCCATTCCTCCAGTAAGAAGACCTCAGCGGAGGTCACCAGGGAAGACACTGGCCTAGAACCCAGAAAAAAATGACCTCTGAATGATGGTGGCTGGGCTGGGAATGCAGACATGAGTAAGAACACAGGCAGCCAGGGAACCCCAAGCCCTTGACTATAACTCCCTTCAGAGACTGCAATGCCCGGGTTGTGCCCCAAGCATGGTGTCGATGTCGGGAAGGCAGCTTTCCTTCATGGGTCCTATCAAGTAAAGCCTTTGTAATTGACTTAACTATGACCACACATGGGTTCAGGGCCATGAGACAGACTCCATATTGAATCACCTGACAGAAAGCAAACTATAAGCTGCAAAGATTTTTTTCAGAGAACATGGTGGAAATCCATTTTGGACAGGTTTTACCACACTTTCTGAGTCGGTCAGCTCAGATTAAAATATGACAACCACAAACAACCAAAGAAGACCTCAGTGGTGTGTAAAGATTAAACTTTTTCCCATTCTACACAACCATTTACTTTTTGAATTTATTGTCTTGTGTTTCTTAGTCTACTATTCAAAGGTATTTTTATTCCAGAAGTTGTTTTTTTTTTTTTTTAATGTGCTTCCTATGTCCTTTTGGAGTGACATGGATATTTTATCTTTTCAGTAAAGGCTCTGTCAATAGGCAAATCAAACTAAACCTTAACACCCAGATGCCAAGGGAAGAATTCCTATGTGGCCAAAATTCCAGTCTCCACAATCATATGAGATAATCAAGCAATAAAACATTTTATAGAGGCAGAAACAATCAACTGAAAGCAAGGAGACAAGATTATTCTTGGTCCCTACTCTGACCTCTGACATACAATTAAACTGCGGGACATTGTAAGACCTTGACTTCGGATTTGTACTTTTTAACAACATCTTTAATTAACGAATACTCTTGAAAATGAAAGTGACAGAGAGCCAAGTTCAAACTCTATCAAGTCAAAACCAGAATGTATTTTCTCCCCTAATTACACAGCCCATATGTAGGATTGGTTTCAGGTACAGTAGAACTGGGAAGCCATATGGAGCAAGGGTTAAATTGACGGACACAAGCCGCAGTAGCATGCTGTCTTCCTTCTCAAACTAGCTCTCCCTTGCAGACCTGCAAGATGAACACAAGGACTTCAGATTGCCCGCCTTCATACTCTCAAGTCCAGTAGAAAAAGAGAGGGCTTTTCCCCTCAACAGTCAGTAAGACAATGGTCCTGAGGCTGGTTCTCAAGGTGACAAAAAGTGTCTCACTCTGGACAGAAAAATGGCTTAAGCCAATTGTCTTCCTTTTCTGGAGCTGGAGAGTCTAACCACCCAAATCCAAATGATTGATGGTAATGGGGGCACATTTCTCAAAGGAAATGTGAAATTCTCCTTTAATGGAAAGTAGCGAATGTAGACATTATAAGTCTAAAGGCATGATATTTGGCAAAAATCATCAGATGATCTTTTTCCATAAAGTATGGGTTTTATACTAGATGATTTCACTGTTTCTTGTAGGTCAGAACTTTTTGCAAGTCCCTATGTCATTTCATGTTGTGGGCCTCTGGGTGCTTTTTACAGGTAAGCCTCATGCAACTATGGGAACAATCTTAGGAACATTATGTAAATGCATGTTTAAAACATCCTAATATAGTTAAACCTATTTCTGAGGTTTTGGTTTTGTTGTTTTTTTTTTCATTTAGAAGCTACGCTGCACGTTTTAATTTTTATGAGAGATAAGTTCATGTTGATCTTTATGGATGTAAATACATGAAAGTAATTGTGATACCTACTAGCTAATTTTAATTCTTTTTCTACATGGTGTAGTTTTACTATATGGGATTCATTTTTAAAAATGTGCATCAAAGATGCTATTACATTCATGGGACAAATTAGTACATATTGCTGCTTCAAAATAAAATTACCTTGAATCCATGTTTTATAGTTTAGTCTTACTAGTTATGATTTATGTCTTGAAATGGACCGTTGATATTTACATTCCTTCGATACACATTTTAAGATGGTACTACCATACGTGATTTTTGTTGAGATGTAGCGTTGTCTATTACTTTTTCAAGCCATCGTGCTTTTCAAGGACTGGCACTAGCCAACTTATTTCATTCTGCTGCAGCACTAGATAACGGAGAAGAATAATTATCACTTTCAAAAAAAGGGTACCGATTCTTGACCCCTGTATTACAACTATGACTGAAAGCGTTTGTGCCTAATGAATCTTAAAATAATAGAATGCTAGCACTTTCAAATAAAGTCATTTGTTATTATCATACTTCAGACATGATAACAATTAAAATCGTTAACAGCAGACATGTCTGCACTATCAGGACAAGATAAACATGTTTATATGAAACAAAAAGATCATGGGTTTATGACGATTTTAAACCTTTGAATTTAAAAACTTAATAATTGCTTGTCAATCAAATTAACTTTTTAATAAATTTGACCTGTGAGCCTTAACCATAGGATGCAGAATTTGCCTTTCGGTCATCTCAAGTTTCCTTTTCTTATGCCAAGAGTGACTCTTTCATTTTGCTTTTGTTTGGGGGTGTGTTTGTTTTGAGCCAAACCAGTTGACAAGTGGTCACGAAGGGGGTCTCAGCAAGTTCCGCTTATGATGTTCCCCTCCTGCCCACCATTCCCTGATGGATGGAGGATTTGACCACCTATGCTGACTTAGTACCCGTCTAGGTGTTGCCTGTCTCCCAAGGACGCTCACTAGCGACTTTTCCTGCTGACAAATAGTCAGTGTTATCTCTGGCTTAGGCTACATGTTCCTGAAGAGAGGTCAGCTCATTATCTCCTGGCAAGTGGTGACAGATAAGTTAAGGGATTCAAGTGTCATTTAGTAAGATAAGACACTGAGACAGAAAGTGAAATCGTCTTTTTGTACTCCTGGTGTATGAATCCCATGGAGCTTCAAGCCTTTGAAAACAGAGAGGATACATGTAGATTCATGAAATTCCAACCCCAGGCCTAAGTGTCTCATGAAAGAGTTTGACCGTACATCCATATTATACACTAAAGAAACACTGAGACATCGAATATACACGGGAGAGAAAAGCTTCTTATAATATTAAGATAATCCGTTGACATATAAAATGATATTCAGAGATTAGGCATTTCAGTTCTTATCTCCTGCAAACAAATGAAGCATTTCCATCTGGAAAATGTTGATTTTGAGGAGTCAATATGTAAGTTTCACAGGGAAATAGCCCAGCTATAAGACTAAATTTTTACCTTCCGTCATTGTTAGTTGTTGTTAAATCAAACTAAGTTTGGGCTTTAGGAACCTCAGTACCAGTCCTACTAAACAAATGACAACCTAGTTTAGCACATAAGCAGACTGAAAGCCGAACTTAGGAATTTCTCTTTGCAACCAATAGCTGAGTCTCAACCAATCACTCAGACTCAGCCTAGCTTTAGTCAACTGTTCAAACCAGCTTCAGTTGAGGCAAAGCCGAGCCTGAACCAGCGGGCCTGTATGTGCTCCTCACTTCCATTTCCTGTATGTCTCTTCTTTGTCTCTGGCTATAAATATAGACTGCACACGTGGCAGGGCAGAGCATTCTGGATTATTTTTGGTTCGGACTGCTGCCCAAGTCTAGAATCACAAATGAAAGCCAATTGAGATCTGTGAAACAAGATCTGTTGTAATTTTGTCTTTTAACAACACAATAAATACACATCATTTTATGAAGATAAATATTCTACTGAATTTAATTTAGGAGGTCAAGTAGGTTTTATTTTTAAGCCCATCTTGTTCAAGATGTGACTAATTGTGCACTTGAAACATAACTAGTCTAATTTGAATGTGCCATAAGTGTAAAAATATACACCAGACTTAGATGTACAAAAATAAATAATATGGATCTTTCATTATTTTTATATTGATTCCAGGTTGAAAAAAAATAGCACCTTGGATATGTTGGGTTAAATAAAATATGGTATTGTAGTTCATTTCAACTGTTTCTCTTTACTCTTTTAAATGTGGCCGCTAGAAAATGTTCCATTCCATGTGGAGTTTACATTGCATTTCTATTGGGTCACTGTGTTCTAAGTGATACAGCATGGCATTAGCATATTGAACATTATTACTTTTCCCACTCCAATCTCACGTGTGATTCATATAAATCATAGCCTTTGTATTAAAAATGCTCTCCTATGGCTAGACTATGAGAATGTGCTATCATAAAATAATAGAGAAATGAATTTTCCTCTGTTGTACAATTTTATAACTGACACCGAACTCCTTTTCTCTCCAACTATTCCATGCATTAGGAATGTCTGGTGCAAAGCATAAATCTGCACAGTTGTACATTTTGTTATGATTCGTTTTGACATTCCCAATTACATTTTGGAAACCCTTGCTATAATATCCCTGGCAATTTTTTCAACCAGTTGAATAAATTTTGTTAAACTAAACCAAGGTATTGAACATGATTTATTTATTTAGCTGTTAACGCTGGTTTATTTTGTATACCCCAAAGTTGAACTTGCACCAAAATCTACTTCCTGTCTTAGTATTAAATAGTGCAGAGCTGTTAGGGCCCCATTTTCAGAAACACTGGACTCCTGTGGTTCCTTCCTGTAGTAAATAGAGTGTGTGAAATTACTAATTTTTGTCCAGCAAGGCTTGGTGTGAAAACTGATCTTTTTATAAGCACCGGTGAAATGAAGAAAGTAACCTCTTGCCATTTCCATGATCAATTCCAACTTTTTTGCCTAATACTTAAACTCGACCAAACCCTTGGGCAAAATCAACTTTTTAAAAAACTCATTTGCCAATTTTTTTCTGAAAAGCTAAACTTTTTTCCATGCACCACTTTTATCAAAATAGAGAAAAACCAAATGTCAAGCAATCTGTTTCTATTATAGGGAAACTTCCATCTAGATGGTGTTTGCAGTACTCAAATATAGAATACATTTTTGGAATATCAAGTAAGGTAGCTAGGAGACTTAGAAATCCACCGCATAAAATTTCTATCTTAAATTATATTTTAATCTATAGCCACATGAAAATAAAAGATCAAAATGAAAGATAGTCATGATTAAAGAATCTGCTTTGAAAGAGAGTAAAGATACTACCGTCTTACTGCATGGAGTGAACTTGTGGGCCCTTACCTTAATCCAGTATAACTTCAGTTAAAGCTGCTTTACAGATTCCTAAAATGATTTAAAAATGAATACGGGGGTACCAAAAAAGTATACACATTTTAAGTGATGTCAAGAGATGTGCACCATAATAAGAAGTGTCTGGATGCCGGTGGTGACCACTTTGAGCCCCTCTTGTAATTGCAGAAGTCAAACATGACTTGTAGTCTTCTTACTGAGTATTACAATTTTAATACTGATTTTTCCTTTCTTAAAATTGTATATGTTTCTTGGACACCATTCATAGCTTTAGAAAGCTATCCAGATAAGGCTAAGTCTATTTGTTTGTAAACTCTTTGAAGATATCAAGTTATTTCACCCTAAAATATGACTCCTTCGTATATGAGTGTTTTAAATTAAAAACGCTTAAGAGATCAGCAAATGCTAGAAGAGACTATTTACTGATCTGCATAAAGGTAGGGCTAACCCACAGTTGTTCTTGTTCCACTGTCTGTTATCTTATTATCTATTACAGGGAAGAAAACCAAAAATGTAACCACACCCAAGTAGACCCTTTTTAAAGAAATGACTGCCTCCCAGGAGGATTATATAAATTCCAAGAACTCTTTACAAACATTCTGCTGCTAAAACTAAAGCACAGAAAATATAGTGGAAGAGGTGGGCGTGGAAGATTGCAAGGGACAATTGTGAGGAATAGAATGAGCACAGAATCTCCACACACACATGCCTAAACAGCTGGCAAATTGAGGGACTTTGCCAACTGGGCTATTACATGGTCCCTTTCTGTTCATCCCAACCATAAAGAATTTCCTATTTCTCACAGACTTAAAATCAAATTACCAAGAGGACATCAAGATACCTGATGACAAAGCCTTCTCAGTATAGTTTTTCCCAGTTATGAGATTGATACATACAGATGTTTTTTTTCATTGTGAGCCACCTTAGGACAAATTACTAAAATGACAACAAAAAGCAGTGCAGCCAAACAGAAATCTCTGAAATTCTTAGCTTAAGTGGTTTTAAAAAAAACTCTTATGTTTTGCATAGCTATTTGCTACAAGTCTGTAACTAAATCCAGGATTATAGTAGCCCAATGTGTAGATGAGTCATTTTTGTAAACTTGCTTTTTGGCTCTTTTACTGCTTAAAAGATTTTAAGAATTAATGAATGACTGCCCACCTCCATTCTTATCTGGCCTAGAGCATTTAACTTGGTTATAAATTATTTGACTCTAAGTCTCTTGGCCACAGCAGTCCTATCAAGCAGAGACCCCCGGGACTGGTAGTCATGCTATCCAAGCAACAACTTGTGGCAAAATAAGTTTGACCATCAATGCTGCCTCTGACAAACCTTGACCAGAAGGGGAGAATATAAACCAAAATAAAATCTTAAACTCTTCAGCCGATTAAATGGATACTCCTCTTGGCCAAAGAACTTCCAAATAAATCTAAAAACCTAAATTTGGGGCTATGATGGAAAGGGAGATCAAACACTTCTCATACCCCCAACCTTTGGGAGTTTAGGTACAACTGATCGACATTAATATTAAATAGAGATCCTAAGACAGACAAAACAGACTCTTTGTGACAGTAAAATACCAAATCCTAATCTGACATAGAATCCTAATCTGGCATAGAGTCACATGACAGCAGGCCGTGAAGGAAATAAAAACATTTACCACAAAATATATTTATTTGGCATTTTGTGAAATGGTCCTGTAAAGTTCTCTCTTGTGGGAGAAATGTGCATCTATAGAGAATCTTCTATTTCTAGAAGAGATTTAACTGAGTCTGATACATTTTAAAGTCTGAAAACAGACACTTGCTATCTATTTTCTCTGAAGCCTGCTACTTAGAGGCTTTATCTAAGGCATAAAAAGAATCTTAACTTCCACAGTCCCCTTTAACTGACACATTTTTTTTCTTCTACTTACTTCAACTCTTTTAACAAACTTTAATGCTTTTAAAGGTTCAGCTTTGTGATGTCCCACCTCTCCAGATCGAATCAATGTGTATCCTACAAGTATTCACTTATGTATTTACCTGTAACTTCTGCCTCCTTAAAATACATAAAACCATGCTGTATCCTCAACACCTCAGTCATGCTTTCTCAGGACCTCTTGATACTGTACCCTGGGCCATGCAACTCATATTGGCTCAGATGAACCCCTTTAAATATTTTAGAATTTGACTATTTCAACAATTAATTGAGCCAATCACTCCCCCTCAACCCTCATTTAATTACTCCTCATTGGAATTCTTCTTCCTCCTCTTCTTGTAACATGTTTTTCCAGGATCCAGACACCCATTCTTCTGTAATCTCAAGATGATATTTAAATTTCTGTAACTTACTGGGAAAGTGAGTCTTCATTCTGAAAGCTCCCATGTATACACGTCAAATGCATTTGTATGTCTTTTCTCCTATTAACCCATCTGCCTCGTGTCAGTGATTTTCACTTAACTTTTAGGAAGCCAAGAGAGTCTTGGGCTCTCACACTCTCATTCTCAAAAATCTAATTTTTTGCACAACACCAATTCTATACTATGAAGTCTATGTGTAAGCGCCAAGACATATTGTGTAATAACCAAATCACATTAGGAACTAGACTTCTTTGAAAATAATCCCATTCACAATACTAGTTCTGTGGAGATTTTCTTTTAAGTGTACCAGTGAATTCTCCTAAACAACGTTCTTTAAAAAGTCATGATATTTACATAATGCACAGTCAACTTTAAATATAAGTTTAAACTCAGTAATAAAATAGCCATCCAATCTTTATATTATTTTTTGTTTTAAAAATTATTTTTGCAACGGCTATGATGCTTAACAGTGTAACTGTGTAAAGGAGCACTTGGAAAGATGTTTTGTTCTTACTGCTCTAAATAAGAGCTAGAATATCTCTCATTTGCTTTTGTGAATTCAGATCAGCCACTCCCACATTCCATACACCAATGAAAGATCTCCAGGAACCGAGGGAGGAGGAAGTAGTCCCCGGGCCATATGCCCTTTTTAGCAGCTCTGCAGCATTGTGGTGGAAGTGAATGCAGCTCCAAGCAGTTAGGAAGTCAGCTTTTCCTGGGTGCTTTCTGCACACCAAGTAGAGCACTTGCACCCTCCAGGAAAAGCGGGGACCCCCTGCAGAGCAGAGCAGGCAAGCACCTGGAGCAAGTGAAGAAGCAAACAGAAACCAATTAGCTTAATAAGGCAAGGCTTCTGCAGGATGCTGCAGCAGGAGTTCCACTCTTCTCGTTTTTTTCTTTACTGTTTTTCCCTCTAAGCAATCACTGTTCTTTCCATGGAAGAAGCCTACCTTTTTCTATTTTTTTTAAATTTATCGTTTAATTTCCTCTTTACTTTAGCATTTCGTCTGGAGTTTTAAAATATTCTTGGGTATTATATGTTGTTGACATGTATTTATCTTGTTCTCAGCCAAACAATGATTAATTTCATTTATATTGCTCTGTACAAAAGGCGTATTATATATAATCGTATATTTATTCGATATCATCTTGCTGCTTTTTTTTCTTTTGCCTTGAAGCATATGATTAATCCTGTCATCCCTTATTTTTAATATTTGTAGTTAAGGATTTGCTACTGTGTTTCACAAAATCCAAAAATAATACTTTTTCTAAAAACACATAAGAAATGGAAATGGAAAAATAAATCATACTTAACATAGGGCCCATGCACAGAGGACCAGAGAAGGAATGGACCAAGTATTTGGAATAAATTACTCTTATCTACAAACACGTTTTAAAGAAACTAATAAAAATGTTATGTATGCTCTATAAAAAAGATGGTGACAGACAGGCAACACATTAAGTCAAAGAAAGAACCCATTAAAATAAAAATCAAGCTGGGCTTGGTGGCTCAGTCTGTAATCCCACGCTTTGGGAGACTGAGGTGAGTGCATTGCCTGAGCCCAAGGGTTCGAGACCTGCCTGGGCAACTTGACGAGACCTCATCTCCACAATAAATCAAAAATTAGCCAGGTGCGGTGGCGTGCACCTGTAGTTCCAGCTACTCGGAAGACTGAGGTGGAAGGATCGCCGGAGCCCAGCAGGTCGAGGCTGCAGTGGCCGGGAGCGGCCACTGCACTCCAGTCTGGGCAAGAATGAGACTCCAACTCAAAAAAAAAAAAAAATCAAGGCAAACAAAATTTTATTCACATTGGAGACAGCAAGTAGCAGGCTACAAACTTCAGAAGATTCAACATGTATGACTCCTAAATGCCTTCTCACCCCTATCTGTGGGTCAACTTTTACTTCAAATTACACAAAGCTCACTCTTGTTAACTAGTGACTTCAAACAAATAAAGCAATTGACTACAAGCTACTGAGTCTCACTTCAAAAATGCCCAGCAACAGTATGTATCCAATAAACCAGAATGCTCGTAAGTAGTGCCGTTGAATTGAAAATACTATAATCCAGTGTCAGTAGCAACAAACCCTACGGGATTACAGAGATAAAAAGTGCAGCCCTTTCCAATCCCTGGGATCATGATAAATATAAACTCTGTCAACAACGTGTGCCTTTACAAATATTGGCCCTTTTCCTCCCAAATATAATGATCTTTTGCACTCCAGGACAAGATTCATGAATTGAGATGGAGAGAAATTGTACTAATCAAGAGGCCAAAGGTACCTAGTCATACCTTCCTGGGCACTTATGAATACGTAGAAGGAAGACAATGCATGCAGCATAATATTACCTGAGTCAAGACACATCTCAAAAAAACAGGGACTACAACCATTTTGGAAATTCTTCTCTAACCTAACCTTCTCACGATAACAACTGCAAGTTTTAACAGCCCTCAAAGGGAGTGGTGTCTACAGTTACAACACTGGCTGCTCACAGAAACTCATAGTTTTGGGTGTAGGAAAGGGAATTCTTATGAAAAATATATTTAAGCTTATAGAGAATTCTAACTGCTCTCTGCATGGGATTTTCTCCACTTTGGTCTACCAAGACCACCATTAATCAGAAATTAGGAAATTTTCCACCCAATGTTACTCTTCTGAGATATCATTTAAAATGTACATATCCCATCTTAAAGGAGATAGAAACAAGAAGGAAAAGCCTAGATGCAGAGTTAACCTGGGAGTAAATTTATTGGTGTAATCACACTGCCATCCTTGAAGGCACCACCCACAAGACTACTAAAGTTATGCTGGCAGCCCAGGAAAGTTTCTCCTAGAACAGAACCAACGGAACAAGTAGCGCCTTACTGAAACACAGCAGTGTCAAGATGAACAGAGACAGAAAGGGTCAAATGTATAATACAATTGAGGTCTATTTCTGAAATAATTGGGTCCACTTGCGAGGATCTCACATGTGAATGTCCCGTAGTTCAGAATCTAATTTGATGAAGGACTAAATTCAGAAAACAAAAATAGAAGACAGTCATTTTGATGATCTTTATTTTCCTGAATATAATAATATTCTTTGGTCTTTTTATTTTAACTTAATTTAATTTTTTTGGTGGGAGAGAGGGTTTCACGCAAAACAAGTTTTCTTAACCTTCGGGTTACTGATATAATTCCCGTTGGGAGGGGAGAGAATGGCTGTCTTGCATAGTTCAGGGTTTAAGAGCATCCCGGTCTGTACCCATTCCATGCAGCTAGAGCTCTTCCCGTCTGCCCCTCTTCTCCCAACAGCATGGCAATCCAAAACTTCTCCAGAACGGCAAAATGTCTCCTATCTAGCAAGGAGGTATTTCACCCACTGGCCTAGGAAAACGTGCTGGCTTTTTATTCCATCTTGCATGCACCCACCCCAACCCTCTTATTTCTAACTACTGGAATCGGGTCTACTTACAGATTGTTTTCGAAGGGGTAGATAAGTGAGCAAAATGTCTGCATCCAAACTACACTTTTAGCATTAAAGTATGAATCTATTTTCCTTTTTATGTCTGAGGCCACCAAGTTTAATTTTTGCTATTTGCACTTGTTTTTGTTTATTTTATTTCTTTCATAGCAGAAAAAAAAAAAAGGTTTGGACATATGTGACGTTCTTATATTTCCTGGATTTCTTTTTTAAGGTAGGAGCTACTTTATAAAATGATTCTGGCTCAATAAAATTCCTGTTAGTTCACATTATAGCTTATGAAAATATTCTTTCAAAGTGCAAACACAACTGGGAAATGTGAGATACTGTCATTGACGAGATTCATTATCCGAGTTAAAAAAATTGCTGTTTCAGAGTATGAGTATAAACTGAGCGTTTAAAATACTGTCACTGAGTCTTTATGGATGCTATTAATCATTAGCTTTCCCTCTCTGCTTTTGCTCTCTTAAGAAAAGTGAGGTTTAAAATATATTTTACACAAATAATTTTTCCTAGCAATTAGCAATGAATAGGCACTTTGAAACATAGATGCCAGATTTTTTTAAAAAGCGAGTGGGGGAGATTCTGTGTGCTGGTGTCTTCTCAAGGTATCTTGCTATGAGCTGTGTGCCGCTTTGTGGGTCTAGGGAGGTGACCAGTTTCCTGGCCCCGGTAAATGTAGAAGTTAGAATGAAAGAGAGCCTATAGGGAGTTAGGAGACCTTGAGAGAGAAGGTTCATCTACTTAAATATTTCCCCAGATTAAAACATAGATGGAATTATGAATATATGCTGCTATAATTGAGTCCCCACTTTGCTTATCTTCTTGCCTTTTCTTTCTGGGAAATATTTTGTAGATTCTATATGTGCAGAGAATGCATCATTGCACATTTAGTAAACTTAATATTCTTTTTTTTTCTTTTGAGTTGGAGTTTCACTCTGTCACCCAGGCTAGAGTGCAGTGGCATGCTCATGACCACCGTGGCCTCGACCTGCTGAGCTTAGACGATCCTATCGCCTCAGTCTTCCAAGTAGCTGGAACACCACACTTAATTTTCTAAATTCTACCATGTATTTTAAAATCCTATTGGAATCATCCAATATTACAGGGTAATAATATAAGCATAGCCTCCACTTTGAAGATAAAGCTGCAGAAAGCTGTCTAACTCTGTGTTCAATGTGAGTCTCTGGTAGTAATTGTTGATGATGCTGAGACAAGAAAGTAAGCTTTTTGTTTTTTCCTCAAACGGTGTTTCCTAGTTTCATATGTGAACAAAAAAGAGACTAGAATAAAACTCAACCGAATGTAAATAGACAAATTGTACAAGA
This sequence comes from Carlito syrichta, assembly GCF_000164805.1. Taxonomy (NCBI): domain Eukaryota; kingdom Metazoa; phylum Chordata; class Mammalia; order Primates; family Tarsiidae; genus Carlito; species Carlito syrichta. The sequence goes on from NW_007233052.1 coordinate 287,271, forward strand.
CATAATCAGCCACCTGGATTTTTGTACACAGATCTCAACAAAAGCAATGCCAACCATTGTGAAGAGTGTGTTCTAATAAAACCTTAGCAAATCCCAAACATCATGTCTCTATGACTAAATTAATTAATATTGGGAAGAGCTAACATGATACCTGCAAAAAGCTACCAATGAGAAAGGTAGTCTATTGCTTTATTTTAATAAGTATATACACATCTTTCTTGCTTTTTTTTTTTTTTACTTGCATTTTAACCCTGTGTCTTGGTTTGAGTTTTCTAGAAAGAGAGCCCAAGACAGGGATTTGAGAGTGTGGGGTTAACTCAGGGAGCACGCTCTTTTGAAGAAACATTTAAGGAAGTGAAATCTTACAGAAAAAGGAGACAGGAACAAGAAACGAGGTTTCCTGAGCTACATATCCCAGCCTTGGCCTGATCCACTGGGGAAGGGTTTGGAGTGTAACCCACATGACAGTCACCCACTTGAGGTAACAGCAATAGTCACCTGAAGGCAGAAACAGAATGGGAAGCAGCAACAATTTACTAGGCTGGGTCCAAATGGCAGATTTGTGAGCAAAATAAGTGTGAGTGTTGTTTTTTTGTTGTTGTTGTTGTTGTTTTATTTAATCGATATTTTTTATTTTGATATTGTGGGGTACAGTTAAGAGTTAGGTATATAAATATGCTTCACCACATATTCTCACTCATATAGTGGACCTTGATCATCCAATGCACTACTCTAAGAAAATGACTGAGAGTGTTGAGAAACTATCGGGGGAGGGATGGGACTAATGGTAGTAAACATCTGTCTAGAGACAGGGAGACACCAGTTATCAACAAGGGGGCCTGAGTGAGTGTTGTTTTAAGCCACTAATGTTCTGAGGTGTATGTCATGCCGCCATGGCAACTGAAATGCATGGCATCTAAAGCTAGTTGAAATCTCACCTCACATATAATTACTGTGTAATAACTCACATATGGTAACTGTGTGGTGTAACTGAAGTCCTCTGTGCCTTAGTAGAATTGGTACTTACCTCATATCATCTTTTTAGGGAGATTAAAGAAAATTATATATAGGTACACTCAGTCCTCCTCATCTATGGGTTTTGAGTTTGTAGGTTCAACCCACTGTCGATGGAAAATGTTCAGGAAAAGAAAATGGTTGGTTACATCTGTACTGAATATATATGGCCTTTTTTCTTGTTATCATTCCCTAAACAATACTGTGTAAGGACTATTTAAATAGCATTCACATGGTATGAGTATTACAAGAAACCTAGAGATAATTTAAAGTATACAGGAGGGTGTGCATAGGTAATATAAATGCCACACTATTTATATGAGGGACTTGAGCATTCATGGATTTTGGTATTTGTGTGGTATCCCCTGAATACCAAGGGATGACTCTCTCTCTCTCTCTCTCTCTCTCTCTCTCTCTCTCTTTCTCTCTCTCTCTCTGTGTGTGTGTAGATTAAAAAGTATCTAATAAATGTAAGTTCCAAATACAATACACTGGAAAACCTTAACCAGTACAGAAGCTCATCAACTTACAATAGGGTTACCTCTGATAAACTGATTGTAAGCTGAAAAAAATCATAAATTAAAAATGTACTCAATTACACCTATCCCGCAGGACAATACAGCTAACCTGAGCCTATGTTAAATATGCTTAGAACACTTACATTAGCCTACATTTGGGCAAAACCCTCTCACACAAAGTTGATTTTATAATAACGTGTTGAATATCTCATGTAATTTATTAAATACTGTTTTGAAAGTGAAAGGCAAAATGGTTGTATGGATACTCAAAGTATGGTTCCCACTGAGCTTATCACTTTGACCCCATCATAAAGTCAAAAAATCGTTAAGTTGAACTGTTATGAGTTGGAGACCATCTCTATTAGAATCTATATTGATTAATGGAAGTACCTCAGTCTACCAGAAGGTTCTCTGAAGAAAACAGAGGCTACAGCTAACCAGCGTAAGTAAGAGTACGATTTTTTTGTTTTTGTTTTTTGGGTTGGAGTCTCTGTCACCCAGGCTACAGGACAGTGGCATGCTCACAGCCACCCCAGCGTCAACCCGCAGTGCTCAGTCAGTCCTTCTACTTCAGCCTTTCAAATAGCCAGAACTACAAGTGCATGCTACCACACCTGGCTAATTTTTTGATTTGATTTATTGTAGAGATGAGGTCTCACCAAGTTGCCCAGGCTGGTCTTGAACCCTTGGGCTCAGGCGATCCTCTCACTTCGGCCCCCCAAAGTGCTGGGATTACAGGCTTGAGCCCGCCCTACTATGTACTATATTAATGTGTAGTAGAGTGGTAGTTTTCAGTAAGATCTGTTTACTAAATTAACATGGTCGTTTCAAAGTTTAGTGACTTCTCACTGAGTTGAAAACTCAGAATTCCAAACCAGGTGTCCATTATGTTAGACATTACTTCTTTTTTTTTTTTGAGTTGGAGTCTCACCCTGTCGCCCAGACTGGAGTGCAGTGGCCACTCCTGGCCACCGCAGCCTCCACCTGCTGGGCTCCGGCGATCCTTCTGACTCAGCCTTCCAGGTAGCTGGAACTACAGGTGCGCGCTACCACGCCCAGCTAATTTTTTTTAATTTAATGTAGAGATGAGGTCTTGCCAAGTTGCCCAGGCGGGTCTCGAACCCACAGGCTCAGGCAATCCACTCACTTCAGCCACCCAAAGCATGGGATTACAGGCTGAGCCACCGAGCCCGGCTGACATTACTTCTTAAATAACTACAAATTGCTTCATCTCCCCTCCCCAACTTTTTTTTTTTTTTTTTTTTTTTGAGTAAGGGTCTTACTCTGTTGCCCAGACTGGAGTGCAGTGGCACAATCATGACTCATCTCAGCCTTAACCTCTTGGACTCCAGTGATCCTCCTACTTCAGCCTCTCGAGTAACTGGTACTACAGGTGCACGTCACTAGGTCCACTTAATTTTAATTTTAATTTTTTTGTAGATTTCAGTTCTCACTATGTTGCCCAGGCTGGTCTCGAACTCCTGGGCTCAAACAATCCTCCTGTCTTGGACTCCCAAAGTGCTGAGAATACAGGCATGAGTCACTGTGGTTAGCCACTCCCACTCATCTTTCCTGGAAGAATCAGTAGATATCAGACTCGAAAATCAGTAATTACAAAATGGTGGAGAGAACAACAAAAGCCATTTTTGTGCTATTCCTAGGGTAATGAGGGACTAGGAATACGCTTTCCACACAACATAAAGAAGAATTTCCCAACAATTATTGCTGCACAACATTACAAGGAACTCTTTTTTTAAAGTAGCAACTTTAGAAATCATATTCAGCCAAAGTTCTAGATTATTCCGGAATCCACTGACTATGTTTTATTTTTTCTGCCCCAGGATTTATGCCCCCATCGATTTTAGCTTATCAGAATATTTATTTCAGAAAGCTGTTGGGAGGTATATCATTGGCCCTTGGTGTCATTTTAATATGATTTGATTTGTGTGTATTAACATTACATATAATACACATTTGTACAAACCCACCAATATAAGAATGTACTTTAAATAGTTATTAAAATAATTGACACCCACTGCTCTGATACATGTGCATATTTATTGTCATTTTGTAATAAACTAGAAAATCCTGCTGTTTGTTACTTTGTTAAAAATCTCAGAATTTCATCCGTGAAGTGAATTCATACACTCTAATTTACCTCTAAGACCTGCCGACTCTGTGCACTAGACCCTTTTACCGTTAAAGGGACCAAGAAGAGTCAATAAATGTTGTTTCCAGCCTGACACCTGCAATAACTCTCCTGATTTTAGTTTAGAGACAAGTTTATCATCTTGGCTTGCCACCCTTGAAAACACAGGTTGTTAAAGTGAAAAATCCATAGGACCTTCACAACTCTGCTTCCCTCAACTGCCTTTATCTTAATGATAATTTTGTTTTAATTCCACGCCATTTTTAACTTCTCTTGAACATGATTTGTTCACCAAATTACAACAGTTTCCAGACTGCGAAGACAGCCACAATTCAGAGGCCAGATCTAAGCAGCTGAAGCCATTTTGTGTCTAAATAAAATCTGGAGAAATTCCAGCTGGTGGACCTCCCACGAGGCATATATATCTTTGAAGTATAATAGTTATCAGCTATTTTATGGACTTCTGCACAATACAGCTAGACATAATAAATTCAGATAAAAAGCAGCCATAGATAACATTTCTAGAGAACTTCCCATAGAATTTCTATAATCTATAGCACACCAGCTGAGCATACAAGGAGGTTGCTAGGCATAATCTCCACAATTTTGAGTTAAACACCCACAGAACTCTAGATGAATGGATGGTGGATTTAGCAGTTGGATGCATTTGAAAAGGTGCTGCAGTATTAGAGGCTTAATGATAAATCTTTTTTTTTTTAAATCTTGATTTTTTAAATGCATCTCAACATAAAAAACTTATCAGAATAATTCACTAGAGAGCCAGACAAGCTGACCATTTGCTAATTGTTTGACTGGCAGCTTTTTTAATTATATGCTTTTGGAATTTCACAATTGTTCATGACGAGAGGGAGCATTTGGAAACTGGGATTTTAGTTATATGTTTAACAGTGCTTCAAAACCTGTACAATTTATTTAATCTCTATAAGGTCTAGTTTATACGTCAAATTAGGATGATCAAGATATCTTCATCGTACCTTCCATTTCTATTAATGACAGGCTGGTGTGTGTATATACACATACACACTTTCCTGTGATTAGTTTATAATGAAAATATTTCAAAATAAAATCAAAGAAATAAGTTTTGATTAAATAAATTTCTACTTTTAAAAATAGAGGAAGGTAAACTAGGACTGAATCATGAAAAGATAATACTCTGAAAAGTTGGCAAAGCTAGCAATTAAAAAAAAGAAAACGTATTGGCTATATTATACTGTTACTTTCTTTTAAACAATGGAAAAAAACTGAAATATTTAATATATCTTGCAGATTGTGATTGTTACTTAAAAAAACTAGATTATGAATGAATGTCTATAGTATATACGTTTTCAGGAAATTATATGAATTAATATGACACTCAGTACTTTATTGTTATTTTATATTATAGTACTTCATATTAAAAATTAAAAGAAACAGGTACTAGGGCTTGTTATATTTTCTACCCAGCCTTCCTGTGATGTATGGCGATGAATCAGAAATGTAATATGCTAATGATTTTGTCTCCTAGCTACATAATACAGATTAAAGTGCTTTAATCTTTTATCACCATGACACAAAAATTAAATGCATATACATAAATTTCTTTACTTTTAATATTAACACTCAATGATTGGTAATTTGTATAATGGGACACACAAAAGAAAAAATATAAAGAAAATGCATTAGATATTTTTCTTAAGTTTAAATACAGTGTTCTCAAATATAATTTCTCCAAAATTAAGGGGAAAATTTACATATGCACATATAATGTGCTACTGAAGAGAAATGCAATTTTACAAATGATACTAGCAAGTCATGCTCTTTGTAACAATGTTAACTTTTATGCATTATTTCTATCAATCAACATGGATGCTGAACTGTTCACCCCCAGACTGTTGATTGGCTTAGGGGCCTCTAAGTTGCATACCCAGGGATTTCCTTAAACTATTCGGTGGTGTCAGTGAGCAAATTTCCACCAGCTGTATCTTGGCCTAATTGGTGTAAACTGTAAATTTTCAGAGTTTGGACATAAAGTGTTAAATAAAGAGAAGTTATGTGATTGTCTTTTGTCCAAATCAAGGGATTTCCTAAGCAAATGAATAACCAAGCAAACTTACAAAGAAATAAATGAGCTTAACACTTAACATTTCTATTACTTCCATTAATATCAAAAAAAAACTTCTTTACAGTATTATAATTAAAGTAAGCATGAATTATAGGTATTTCTTTAGTATTTCCCATTATAAATTCATAAATATTAAAATATTCAAATGAGCATGGTAAAGTATTTCCTATTTACAGGTGAGAAATTTAAACCTCATCTTTAGAAGTCATAGAAAAAAATCCTTTCTCAGACTCTAGCTCTGGTCACAAAATAAAATGTATATCTATATATCTAAAATAAATACAGGTACACATAATTTTTTAAAAGAAACTAGGAACTCTTACTGCGAAAGAGACTGCTGGTCTATGCACTGAAAATGTGAACTTGAATTTTTCCAGTGACTAGCAGCACATACAGTCATGCTGGTTTTGTAGGAGGCAAATCTCTTTTGGGGAATTTTATGAGCATAAAACTGCAGGGTAAATAATAGATGAGTCAATTTTTATTCTTGAACACTTATGTTACATCAAATAACAATAAAAAACATATTTTGAATTATGAGACTATAATACTATATACCAAGTTTCCGTTGGCCAGAAAAGCCACTTACTTTCCATATAGTAACCTTTTGTAGAATCATATGTCAATGATTTAGAATGGCTTGCTAAATATTTGATAGCACTCATCATTCACAGACATTTCCATTGTGACCATTGTCTAGATGGACAGAAGGGGAGGAGAGAGGAGATGCAGAACTAAAACCATGTTAAATACTTAGAATTTCTGTATTTCCAGAGGAGCAACAGAATTTCTGTACAAAATACTTTTTAAGTGGTAAAATTTCTTTCTTTCTTTTTTTTTTTTGGGCAGGTTGTATTGTGCAAACATCGGAGCCATCTTGGATGAGGTGTAACTCTCTGAGCACCAGTTTTCTCTCTGCAAGGGGAAGACATCAACTTCACTATATCTGAATTCCAGTCTAGCCCTGACATTCTAGTCTAGAATCCAGATACACAATCCAGAATCAAATAGGCTTCCTACTATCGTGAGAAAATATGACCTTCCTGTCTGTGCATGTGTAAATACCGATTATGTTGGGAAAATGATGCTAAGTCTCTTTTGTTCCAGAGCTGTCTCCTTAAAGAGGGAATAAAGAGAAATCACAAAACACGGGGTGGGAGGCGGGGGACACACCTCATCAACAAGGGTACCTGCATAATGAGCATTTGTATACCTAACCCTGACTTGTATTCCACATCTTTAAAATTAAAAATTTTTTAAATAAATAAATAGATAAATAAATACAACTTAAAACAACAGCAACAAAAAGAAATCACAAAACACATGATCTTTCCCCAAATCTTGACCTAATTCTTGAAGGTCATCTCATCTCTGCAATTCTTTCTGAATATAGCAGCTTAACTGGGTGGATATTTTTTGTTCCACTTTTTTTATTCACAGAAATTGGATTTCTAGCTTCTAAGCCAAGATTTTAGTGTCTTCATGAAGAATATTGTGCTTTTTCTTGGCTAATACAGCACATGAAAAACATCCCCATTGTCTGCTAAAATGAAAGTATGAAGCATCAAAAATCAAAACAAAATCTGTACATGTATTATGATTTTAAAATTTTTAATTTATTTTAGATACAAACCAAAGACCCCTCAGATAAAAGAACCATCAAAAAGAGTGTCCTATAGGTACAAAAAACACACTTAGAACTTCTATTACTTCCATTTATATCAAAGAAAACTTCTTATAGTGTTATAATTACAGTAAGCATGAACACATACATTATAGGTAGAGATTCTTGAGAATTTTCACAGTGTAAAATTCATAAATATTGAGATATTTAAAAGTTAATTTAGTCAATCAAGTTTATTAAACATTATTTTATTTTATTGTTGATCATGTAATTTTTTTATTATCTTTTTTCTTTTTTAATTTAGATAAATAAATCAAGAAACTTTTATACCATGTATTATCTGAATTCAGGGTCTTTAACAGATAATTTTTGTGAATGTAAAGCACAATTTCTTAACATTTTCAGTTTGGACAAATGGTATGTTTTTTTTTTTTTCATCTCTTGTGTTTAGTATGGATTCATTTGTTCATTTCTAAAAATATTCCTTTCACGAAGGTACAAACCTAATCAAACAGACTTCGGAGTAGTGGAAAATTGAGAATATGATTTAATAAACACTGGAGTGCTTCAATTCAGGATGCACTGTCCTATAAGATAGCAAGTAACTACGTAAGTAAGTAAATGAATAAGAGTAGTACCAACTCAAAGTTGTTTTCTTTTGATATTTAATACAAAAATGCATTAATTTAACGTTGTCCTCTTTTCAAATAGGTATTTCACTAAATTGCTGAAGTGGTTTATTGTTCAGAGCCTGATATCTTAGAAAATTTTTCCTTTAATAGAAATGCATATCAAATTTTATCATGATTATAGGACAGATAATATTCAATAAACAGATATTCAGGAAATATCTCTCAAACTCTATATGGAACAAATAAATCTGTAATGCAAAATAAAATGAAGCTATCTCCTTGTAGAAGCACTTCCTTTTATTGCAGACATATTGACTAATCCATTTCTATTCTGTTCTCGATCCTTATAGCCCTTTCTGCTTGTCCCAAAATTGTTAAGTGCATGTTGGCAGACATCCACCAGCTCATTCCAGCCTTCCTGATATGACTCTCGAAGGCTACATCTAGACTGTGTGCAGAAACTAACTTTATCTTTTAAAGGAAGGGTGATGCTATGGTCAAGAACACAACTAAAGATATCTTCATAAGATAAGAATCTTTTTTTTAACTCAAAACAATGTGACTATTTTTAATGTACTCACCATACCTAGCCCATTACCGAATAACTTTTCTTTTACCTTCTTCTGCTACCAAGAATAGTCACAAACGATGTCAGAGAATGACCACCATCATGTTTTAAGCAACACTATAGTTTTCAGTTTTTTTTTTTAAATGTATTAATGGAAGGAGGATTAGAAAAGGACAGTTCATGGGGAAATTTGTTAATTAAGCCACTTGCCTTTTCCCTGGTGCCACTAGTTTCCTTCTCTGCCAATTCCTAGACACCAAAAACACTCCATACAACGCTTGTCTTTTCAGAAAACTTTCACTGTTGAAAATATCTGATGCATTAAGTTAGATAATAATACTTTAAGATGTGACACTCATCTGTAGTCCTACCTACCCAGGAAACTGGGGTGAGAGGATTGTTTTGCCTAGGAGTTCCAGGCTGCAATGAGCTCTGATCCTGCCACTGTACTCCAGCCTGGGTGACAGAGCGAGATACTGTCTCTAAAAACGAATGAACGAATGAATGAATGAATGAATATGAGCAGGACGTGGTCACATGGACCTTCAGTGTAGTCCTGGTTATTTGAAAAACTAGGGTGGGAGGATCCCTTGAGCCCAGAAGTTCAAGGATGCAGTGAATAATAATCACGCCACTGTAGCCTGGGCAACACAAAGATACCCCATCTCTAAATAATAGTAGTAGTAGTAGTAGTAATATCTTAATGTACTGCTCCTCTAGGGAAATTTGAACATCTTTAGGGACCAGAACACTAATGACATAACCTTAGCCTTAAGACATGTTTGCAAGAGCTGTCTTTCCTTGTGAACATTCTCTGTAAAATATGTGGTTACCATATGTTGTCATGGTTGCTCCTGTTTCTCTATTGATAAAATATTAATAATAATGTAATGCCTCACCTAGAGAATACATTGTTAAAATATAGTAAAAGTTATTTTAAATGTTAAGATTAAACAAATTCAAATTTGGGTTGCTCATATGCTAAACTTGCTGAATTTCAAATTTGATGAAACTTTTTAAATTGAAAAATGTCTATATTATATTATATTCTTCTTATGTTGAAACTTTTGTTTTTGATCATTCTTTTGGGTAATGAAATATAGATGAATTTCCTATTTCTGATGATCTACACACACAGATACATCTCATCAGAAATAGTGAATCTGTGTGTCTGTCTGTGTGTATTTCTTTGCTCTTATTTTCTTTAAATGCACAAGGGTGCTATGTGAAGACTGATCCATCTATTGGCATTAACACCTTGTTCCAAATCACCCTTTTTTTTATATAGCTTCCAGGGATCCCATCTGACCTTAGTGACAACTCATTTTAAAAAACGATGAACATTAGGCTGTGTTTCATATTAGAAGTATGGATGCAGAAAGCATATTACAAAGGATGGAAAATGTAACTACATGTTGCCATCTATTTCTTATGTAGGTCATTCTCTTTGATCCTCACTTGAAAGCATTACCATTTCAGGAGATGCTACAAAAAAATAAAAAGCAATTACCACCACATCTCGGTTAGAGGAGCTTATAGTATTAAGGGTTCATTCCATTTTTCACTCTTTCTCTTTTCCCCATCTGAAAAACAGTGTTACATGATCTCAGGCCAAGAAGTTGAGATTTTACTTTTCCTTTAGGATCTTTTTCTTTAGTCTTAAAAAAAAGTCAACTTGTGAGTAGGGCTTTTAAAAAGAGTACTAAAAAATAAGTAAAGAAAGAATGCTCATCTGTTTACTGAATGAGGAATTGTTGTTAGGCGATGCTAAGTCTTAATACTGCCACTGAATATTAAAAGGACAAGACTGCTGCAGTGAAATATTTTACACTGTCCACAGTTTTTCTATTAAAATAAGTTTCATAAACTTGAAATTCAGCAAGCGTAGACCATATGAACAACCTAAATTTGAATTTGTATAATCTTAACAATCAAAATAATTTTTACTATATTTCACTCATTTATGCTCTAAATGAGGTAGGATATTATTAATAACATTTTATCTCTAGGGAGGCAGAAGCAGCAATGTTAATTTTCAAGGTCATCAACTGGGAATTAGTGGGAAGATCAATGTTAAACATTTGTCTCTTGAAACATAAACTTCTAAATACATTCTTTTATGCCTAAAATATCTATTACTGTCTTAGAATATCCCAAATAGGGAGCACAATTTTCTTAGACTCTGAATTATGAGGAATTTATATTTAACAATGCATTCTACAATTTCTATAGCCTTTTTATTTTTGGAGATGTGAGACTTCATTTGAAACTCTAATAAATATCCTGAAATCCTCTGGTCTTAACTTTAAAAAAAACACAAAAAGGAAAAAAAAAAGAGATTTGAGAATTATATCTCCCTCCTCAAAACACCTTATATTTATAATATTCAACTACTTAATTCTATTTTCTCACAGTTATAAACCAATTAAATATATTTTTCTTATAGAATTAATTATAAACAATGTGAATTTTAAACTGGGTTATATTATCTTTTAATGTATCTAATGTGAAATCTTACAATTGAAGGAATTTCAGCTATATTATTTACATACATGTCCAATTTTGTATATGTACATTAACTTTTATGATTTTCTGTTACCCGCTGATAAAATTGGATAGAAAAGTCATACATTGCATTAATTGCGATAGTACATATGAAAATGCACAGCTCATTGAGAGTGTTCAATAATATCACCTTCCTCGTTCACAAGGGCACACCGTTAATTTCAGCTGTAAGTGGTAAAAGTAGCAGGCCATCTTGTACTATGACACAAAAGGGTTCTAATTTCCAGTAGTCATCCTCAATGTTAACTTAATTCATGGAAACACTGAGAGTGATATCTATATCTCTTATTATTATTATTACTTTTGCTTTCTAGACCCAATGTATGGTGTACCAGTACACAAACACATAGTAAAGTCTATTATTATTAGGTTTTTATTTGGTTCTACTTACATAGCACATAGTATAGTATTCTGATATACCACTTCAATGCTTAAGAAAGATTATATTAGAAAAAATGATAGCAGTCAAAAAAAAAGACAAGAAAAAGCAAATAAGAAATGTGCTGACGTCTTTGGGTTCATATCATCTGCTGAAGTCTACAGAAAACAGAACACCCGCTATGTACCAGGAAAGGCTGTAGGCATGATCAAACTGTCAGAGCCGTATGTCCATAAATCAATAGTAACTGTAGTTCTCCTGCATATTAATTAATATATGTAATACACCTATAATTGTATAATAATTTTAATAGAAGTTGCTTACTAAATGCCTGCTGTAACAGAGACATTGTGTCAAGCATTTTGTTTCCACTATGTGATATAAACCTCAAAACTACTTGTACATAATTTTACTATTCTCATTCACACATGATAAAACTGATATTCTAAAAATATAAATTTTTTGTACCAATGTTACATAAGTAGTGACAAATTCTGGATTTGAAGAAAACTGTTTGACATCAAAACATAAATTATTAATCACTGTGCTCTATTGTTTTCCAAGCGACTTTTTTTAAGATACAGGGTACAATTCAAGGTTAGGTATAAAAACATTGATTATGCGGGTACCCTTGTTGATAAGGTGTGCCCCTTCCTCTCCTAGCAGTTTCCCTCAACTGCCAATCCCACCCCGGCAGTTTCCCATTGCTGCCAATCCTTTATTATAGTATTATGATAATTGTTCAAGGTCCGCTTATGACTGAGAACATATGGTACTCCGTTCTTTGTTTCTGTGATAGATCACTGAGTATGATTCACTCTAAATCCATTCAACTTGCTGTGAAGTCCATATATGTTTGTCCTTTGTGACTGTATAATATTCCATCATGTGTATGTACTACATTTTTTTACCCAGTCCAGTTTCAATGGGCAACATAGTTGGTTCCATGTTTTAGCTATTGTGAATAGAGCTGCAACAAACATACATGTGCAGGTATCTTTTTTGTAGAGTGATTTGAGTTTCTCCAGGTATATTCCCAATAGGGGAATTGCTGGGTCATATGGAGGGTCAATTTCTAATTCTTTCAGAAATTGCCACACTGTCTTCCAAAGAGGTTGCCTGATCAGAACCTTAAGTGTCCATACCATAAGAAATAAGATAGACAAGTGGGACCTCATCAAACTGATGAGCTCCTGCAAACCAAGCAACCCTATATAAGTTAAAAAAATCTGTAACACCAGTTGAAAACTGCATTACAACAAACCAGTGGCCAGTCCTGGTGCTCTTTTTTTTTTTTACTATCCTCTCTTTTTGAATTCATTCATATTTTCTAAATCATTAAAGTATATATTTGAATATCTTAAAGAAAAAAAGACACTTACAAAAGTCATTTAACCAATGGTTTGGGCATCCAAAAGGCCTTGATGGAAAAGTTAGTAAAATCTCCTAGAGAATCATCATTTATATCCAGCTGAAACCAAGATTTCTGCTGCCCAGATCACTGGTGAGAAGGATAAATGGTGTTGGGTGCCTTTGCCTATTTAGAGCTTTTTGATCCAATAATGAAAGAAGACCCAAGTCCATTATCCATGACTATATGAAGCTCGATGTGATAAATATATTAACAATGGGAAAAGAAGTCTCTCAGCCTTATACCCTTGGGGGGATTAATTAAAATTGATTCAATATTTTATAACAGCTCAAGCTACAGTGACTTATCGTTAGTATAAAAGACTATTTTAGCACAAAATCAAGTCCCGTTGAAAGTAAACTTCATATGTGACTAAAACTCAGGGAAAACAGTTGCTCTGTGTGCAGCTTTTTTGTTTTTTTGAGACATGACATTTCATTTGGAATGCTGATAACTTTCTCGAAATCTTCTGGTCTTAACTTTTAAAAGGAACCACAGAAAGAAAATCAAAAGAAAGAAAAGAGTTCTTGATCAAAACAAAAATATCTTCATCTATGGTACGGACCAGAGGGCTTCAGAGGTTCCAGGAATTAGGACCTGGAGATTTTGTGAGGCCCACTGTTCAGCCCATTACAATGTTCCAGCCCCTGATGCAACTTCCCACATCCACAATAAATGACTACAAAAACCATGTGTAGCTTTACATCTTATCCAACTTCGCCAAATTTCTACTTGATCTTCAAACCTAAGCTGAAGAATGACCCCTTCCATGAGCTTTCTAATGCCCTTTGCTGCATTAGAGACGTGGGCACTCCCTTCGATAAAATTCTTTGAATTTTGTACAGATTTCTGTGATACAATTTTTTTTTTTTTTTTGAGTTGGAGTCTCACTCTGTCACCCAGACTGGAGTGCAGTGGCCGCTCCCGGCCAACGCAGCCTCGACCTGCTGGGCTCCAGCGATCCTTCCGCCTCAGCCTTCCGAGTAGCTGGAATTACAGGCATGCGCTACCACGCCCGGCTGATTTTTTGACTTATTGTAGAGATGAGGTCTCGCTGCCCAGGCGGGTCTCGAACCCGCGGGCTCAGGCAATCCACTCACCTCAGCCTCCCAAAGGCGCGGGATGACAGGCTGAGCCACCGAGTCCGGCTAGATACAATTTTTTTAAACATCCTGTTGTACTCTGAATTTCCTGCACCTTTTTCATCTTTGTAGTGCTGGTGATAAGCACAATATATGACTCAATGTATAATCATATGGTAAAATGTGGCAAGGCTTTGGCTTGTGCAATAAAAACATGAATTGACTTCTAGAATTCCAAGGACTCTGTAGAGGTGTGTAGAACCCAGGTGAGAATTTCTGAATTAGAAGAAGATAAAGGGCCAGGTGTGGTGCCTCACATCTGTAATCCCAGCATTTTGGGAGGCTGAGGTGGGACGAGGGCTTGAGTCCAGGAGTTTGAAACCAGATTATGAGACATAGCAAGTCCTCATCTCTATAAAAAATTTAAAATAATTAGCCTGGCATGATGGCATGACTGTAATCCCTGCTACTTGGAAGGCTGAGGAGAAAGGGTCAAGGATCACCTGAATCCACGAGGTCAAGGTTGTAGTGAGCCGTGATTATATCACTACTCTAGCCTGGACAGCAGAGTGAGACACCGATACAAAAAAAAAGCCAACCAAAAACTCAAAAGAAAAGTTACAGTTAGGTGATTTAATGTACTGCCTCCCACTAATAGTATATTTCAAAAAATAACACAAGAAAAAACAAAACAAAAAAATCTTAAGCCAAAGGAGTAAATAACTGATGACAAAATTTTATATGTTGTTTCCCTACATCATGTTTTACAACTCTCCACTGTGCAGAGAAAGGAATAGTAAAATCAGCTGAAAAGTTTTACATTCTAATACACGTAACTGTAAATTCACCTCTCTCTTCCTCAGAACCACTTTTACTGGTGTTAAATGTATTTGTACGTACCAAGGTACTTATGGAGGTATTATCCACCCCTAGAGTCACTATAGTTCTGTTTACTATATTTTATTTTATTTTTTTTAAGTTGGAGTCTCACTCTGTCGCCCAGGCCGGAGTGCAGTGGCATGCTCACAGCCACCCCAGCATTGACCCATTGGGATCAGGTGATCTTTCTGCCTCAGCCTTCCAAGTAGCCGGAACTACAAGCATGTGCCACCACGCCCGGCCAATTTTTTCATTTACTGTAGAGTCGAGGTCTCCCCAAATTGCCCAGGCTAGTCTCAAACCCCTGGGCTCTGGCAATCCTCTCACCTTGGCCTCCCAAAGTGCTGGGATGACAGGCTGAGCTACTGCGCCAGGCCTATTTACTATATTTTCTATCCTCTCTCTGAAGTCCTCAACGTTGCATTCATGGATCAAAAGAGTTACATACTAGATGTACTATTGGGAGGGATGTTGACAAAAAAAGTCATTATACTGAATTCTTGTAATCTGTGGTTTGTAGTATTTAGATTATCTATTCACAATGTAATTTGTCAACATGCTATTATAATAAAGAGACTTGGCAATATATCATACTTACAAATTATGTCAGTGCTTTAAAGAAGACAAAAAAAAAAACCCCAAAACTTTATTTTCCACCAACATTTATCATCTTTTTCTGTTCCTGAATATTTTCTCTGTGAATAATGACTGGATATAAAAGAGACTGTATAAATACACAGGCTTGCATTTTACTTGCATACAATAATTGGTAAGAATAGCGTAATGTCTTAGATGAAATATTTTTTTTAAACTGTGTTTATTCATTCACGAGTCGTGTTAAACATTGCCAGAAGCTCTATTTCTAACACATCTGTTTAACTAATCGACAGCCCGAAGGCAAAAGCAGCTAGTACACAATGCCTTCTCCATTGAAAAGTGGCAAGCTCTCTTGTGTTAATGATAAAAAATGTTTTCTCACTTATTCTTCTGTGCAAGAATAAACTTGATGTCTTGAAAGTTATTAGTTATTTCACTTTGACAGTAGGATGGAAGGAACACCTAGACACTATTTTGTTGTTGTTGTTGATAGCTAAAATCAAGGTTGCTGTATAACACGTATTTGGTAGCAGTCATCCAAAACAATAGCAAAAATCCAAAAAATACGTGTGCATTTCTAATTTTAAAACATACTCTATTGGTGCCTTAAATGGAACCAGTACGGATTACATACTGAAAAAAATTT
This sequence comes from Carlito syrichta, assembly GCF_000164805.1. Classification (NCBI taxonomy): domain Eukaryota; kingdom Metazoa; phylum Chordata; class Mammalia; order Primates; family Tarsiidae; genus Carlito; species Carlito syrichta. The sequence continues at coordinate 303,457 of NW_007233052.1, forward strand.
AAGAAAATATTTTTCAAATACTAATTGCTTCAAGCTTTTAGCTCAGTTGGACAGAATGGGATGTTAATGAGCTTTTGATCCCCACAAGGATAAATTAAATTTATGCAAAGAAATCTCTGATCCCTCGCCACAGATTACACCCTGATATCTCAGCTGGTGATCCGGTAAATGCATTGAATTGATCACCACGGAGTTCAGTGTGGGAAGCTGAATGCTTACTGTACATTCATTACTAACAATGTAAAAATAACTTGGAAAAATTTTCTGTACACAGTGGGAAAATAATATTATGTTCATTTACAAAAGAACAAATTGGAAAAAAAATAACGTTTGGCAAAATACAGCAATCCAGGTAACTGAAACTTAGCTTTTGGGTAGCCACAATAAAAATGAGTCATGATTTGAGGTTGATAACCCCCTGCAAAACAAATTCATTTTAAATTTTAAAAATATTAAATTACACCTGGTATAAATATTAAGTGACTTTTATGAACCTAACTTGGAACTTATAAACCTGCATGTAAAAGCAGAGCCGTTACTTTTTAAATGATTTTTACAATGCAGATACATAACAATCCATGCTGAGAATGCTCTTCATTGAACATGATTAAAACTTCAAATGTATTTAAAAGAACAAAATAAAAAAATAAGCATATAACACAGGGTACATTAATGAGCAACTTATTTACTTCAACATACCCTTTTAACCTTAAAGTCAGTTGATACTTTGGGTTTTTTATTGATCTTGTACCGAAATGTCATTTAAAAATATGAGTCTTATTTTTTAAGTATAATGATCTATGTTCTTCTTAGGCATATGATGGTTCTCATCTCAATTGAATAGCTTTTAAAACTTTATTCTCTGGATTTCAAAACTAACTAAATAAATAAATAGGCAGACAGATATAAGTGAAATCCCAGATGTCAATTCTCAAAGAGAGAATAGACATCAAAGTAAAATATTACCACTAGAGCTACAAAATTACAGCAGCAGTTAGATCATTTTCATATCTGACCTATGGCAAGTGGTTTCTTAATTAAGGAAGTTATTCTAATAAAAAGTAACAATAGAATTGCTTGGTTGCCGATCCTTTTTAGTTCACCATTGACTTATTTCCATATTTAATGCAAGTTCTGATTTGAATAGAAAACATAGTCTCTAGAGATGTAACTTCATATGAACCCCTTACTTGAGCCTTGAGTTTAATGACTTTGCAGAAAAAATAAAATAAAGAAGAAGAAAAAGAAAAAAAAGCCTTTATTCTCTAAGAACATACTCACAAATTAAATTAGAAAGCTTAATAGCTTCTAAATTTTACTCACGATGGCTAAAGTCAAGGTCCTGACTAAGCAAACACAGGGCTGTCATCTGGTTCCTCGATTTTTGGAGGAGAAAATAGATTCAAAAAGTTATGTAATATGCTTCCAAACACTCAATTATTACATGGAAATGACATTCCATCAACAACTGGCCAAAGTGAAAATTTCTCTTCTTCCCAGCCTACCTCTCTGCATCCCATGTTTCCCACAGGACTTTAATGGCCCGGCATCTCTTGATCTCTGTGGAATTGTAACAAACAGGTGTCCATGTGTGTTCTATCTGAGGTATGAAGATCAGAATCCCATCTCCAGCACTCGCTGTGTGACTTTGAAGAAGTTATTTATTTCTCTCAGTTTCCTTATCAGTAAAATAGAAGTAGTAATGATGGCTATCTCATAGGGTTGTTGGGTATTAAAATTGCATAGTACCTGTAGAATATTTAGCACACTGACTACCTCATGTGAAAATACATGGTAATAGCTATAACTGTCAACATCCACGTGAGTCTGGGCAAATCATTTTACCTCTCTCTAGACTTTGATGTGTCCTCATTAATAAACCAGATTAGTGTAATGTTCTCTCCCATAAGTCTTTTATTTATTTGCTGTAAAAATAATAGCAGGCAGTAATGCCATTATAATCAAGTAAATTAACATTTTAACAACTCTTTATGGAACCATATTCAGTGCAAAACAATCTGTCTTATATCCCCAACTAAGAGGCAGTGTTTTGTATTTACAAATGAGCTCAGTCTTTGACGAGAGCATTAGAGAAGAAACCAGCTTAGGTATTTCTGTGAATATTATATAATCTGTTCTGTAAGAGAAATAACCAGATCCTGGTATGCAATTATCTTAAAGTCTGTGTTAATAGAGTTGAAACATTCTGGAGACTTAAGAGTCCAGATTCTTTTTCTTTATTTATTTTTTATTTTTTTGGAGTGGGAGTCTCGCTGTGTCACCCAGGCAGGAGTGCAGTGGCACGCTCACGGCCACCACAGTTTCAGCCTGCTGGGCTTAGGCGATCCTTCCGCCTCAACCTTCCTAGTAGCTGGAACTACAGGATCAACTACCACACCCGGCTTATTTTTTTTAATTTACTGTAGAGAGGAGGTCTCACCTAGTTGCTCAGGCTGGTCTCAAACCCCCAAGCTCAGCAGTCCTCTAGCCTTGGCCTCCCAAAGTGTTGGGATTATAGGTTGAGCCACCATGCCCAGCCAGGAGTCCAATTTCTAACCTACAGAATCATAAAACATTTGATGGAAAAAAAATACACGATGCATAGATTATAGCTGTAACTAATCAGTACATGGGTGGTATTAATTAGTTGACATATGGAGTCTTTGCCTGGTGATTGTTCTGCTCAGTCACAGGGCAAAGATTCCTTCCCAGAGGAAGCTGGACAAGTGCTTGCCCTAAAGCCTTTGACTGTGGAATTCTCCACCTGATCCCTCCCTATCATCTTCAAATCTTTGATGAAGATAAAGCTCTTCTCTTATCACCACATTTAAAATGTAGACTCCTTCCCTGAAAGGCACTTTCTCTCCCTTTCCTCTTTTATTTATTTTAATCTGCGGCGCCTAACACTATTGGACCCTCCATAGATTCTACTTATTTATCGTGCTTGATGCCTCTTTCCTACCCCGGGATGTAATTTTTCTAAACAAACTTTTTTCTTTTTTTCGCCCCACTGCAATAAACCGGTGCACAGAACATTGCCTAGCACAGAATGGGCATCCAGTAAACATGCTAATAAAGTAAATAACAGAATGAGACACCTACTTTTTTAAAAAAAGTCAGAAAGTAAATAAAATATTTCTGAAATTTTGCAAAAAAAGAAAAACAGAAAAAGAAGAAATGATTACGAAGCCGGGTTCTTACAGTCACATGGGGGTTGCATGGCCAGCCTGAGACCCATGGGGTGAGCCAGGATGTGATGGACCCTGAAAACTCGGGGGAGTCAACTGCCCTCCCAAGGAATGTTCCAGCCCTCAGCTCCTGCTAGGAGAATCCCGAGTTCTCAGGGAAGTTACAGCTGTCTTGACATGGAAAGTCCCAGAAGAATGGGAACCGGGAGCACCGAAGGGCGAACAGGTTGAAGATTATCCGGGAAAGCAAACCCTGCAGCGAGCAGCGGGCTCCCACGTGGCTTGTCAGAGGAGGGCCCCAGCAACCAGGGGTTTATATAGGACCCTGGAGCGTGCTGATTGGCTGGCGGGGCGGGCTCGAAAAATGCACCAATCAAAAAGAAGCACACGAATGGCTGAGTCTGCTGACCGAAGTAGGCGTTCTCACTTCGGTGCATGGGCCTTGCAGGGGCAGTTTTTCTTGGCGACCACCTAATCCGTCTGCCCACCTGGTTTCTTCCTTTCTCTTCTCTCAGTGTTACTGGATGGCTGTGGTATAAACGTGGGGAAAAAATTCACTTCTCACACCATGTGCTTTTTCTACCTTGTGAATGAACACATTCCGTGAAATGCATTTACATTCAAAAGCAAGTCTTTTAGAGAGAAAGAGACTCGACATACTAGATATAATGAAGACAAACTCATGGAAACTCTAAATATTAGCTATGACCGAGAGACATAAATTGACGCCAGATTAATCTCCCATCTTTTTTCTTTGAATGACCATTAGATTTTCCTAAATGTTTATTATATGAGTTATTTTGCTTCCTTTATTTTTATGAGTTGCATCTTTTTATGAGTGGTCATTACTCAAATAATAACTATAAAGAAAATTGTTTATTTTAACTCTTTTGGATTCTTGAAAAAGATCACTTTCTGTGCAATTCCATCTATGTGTTTTGACTTTTTTTTTTTTTTTTAATATAAACATGTTCAGTCTTTATTCCCCAAGTGAGTTGGGAAAATGAGCTTTTGTTCACACCTAAATTTCTTTTATCAAGATAAGTTCTCCCTTATACCAAGAAAACATCTCTTTCAATTTTATCTGGGGCCACAAGATGCAAAAGTATCATGTTCATGTCAAATGTGTCAAGAGTATTGCAGAGGTAACTGAAAAGTCTTTTTCCCGAATTCCCCTGAAGTGGCACTGTGCAGTTGCTACTAGTCACATGCAGCTATTCAAATTAAATTAAATTAAATTAAAGTTTAATTATCGCTGGCACAGTAGCTCACACCAGTAATATCAGCACTTTGGGAGGCAGAGGAGAGAGGCTTGCCTGAGTCCAAGGGTTCAAGAGCACCCTGGACAACTTGGCAAGACCGCATCTCTACAATAAGTAACAAATTAGTCGGACATGGTGGCATGTATCTGTAGTTCCAGCTACTTGGAAGGTTGAGGTGGAAGGATTGCCTGAACCCAGGATGTCAAGGCTGCGGTGGCCGAGAGGGTGCCACTGCACTCCAGCCAGGGCAACAGAATGAGACTCCAACTCAAAAAAAAAATAATAATAATTATCAGTTTCACTAGCCACAATTGAAATTATTGGACCACACAGATATATAACAATTCCTTTACTACAGCACTGCCAGAATGGTTATTCTGCCCTACATGAGACAGAAAAGAAGAGGAGAAATCTAGAAAATATAAGTACAAGTACATAAACACATGTAGTTCTGACTTTTTAAAGACAAGGAGAGTTTTGATAACCATTATTTAGTCATTCTTTGATCAAATATTATAGGATAAGAAACTTATCACAGCACCAAGTGGTATGCTTGCACAATTTTTTGCTAGGTTTTCAACAAATCTTGCTGTAAGAACTAACTAATCAGAATTTAATCATTATTTTACAATCGTTTATTACATGCAAAACACTATTTGAGACCTTTGCAAGAATACACATGCACAGTGCAACAAGGTAACCCAAGCCTAAAACCCAAACCTAAAAGAACTAACTAATCATTATTTAATCATTATTTTATAAGTGTTTATCACATGCAAAACACTATTTGAGACCTTTGCAAGAACACACTTGCACAGTGTAACAAGGTAACCCAAGCCTAAAAGGTCTTGTACATAAGGTTTACCTATACCAAAGAAGACACTTAGAGTTCCAGCAGGGAAAGACATCGGTTTATTAGAACTTATGGGAGACACTGATCGCAAACAGCAAGCAGTTTTATACTCAAAGCAAGCAAGATAATCATTCATATTCCTATCCGGTGTTTAAAATTACATTCAATAAGTGTCCACGTTTGCTCAGTCACCTGCATCCCTTGGCTTATTACTGAGAATATGCACATACTCCAGAGACCAACCTTAGCCAGAGGTTGCTTTCTGAGAGAAGGGGCAGGAAGAAGCCAGGTGTAAGGGAAAGCAGCCTGTGTCAGGACAATACCCCCAACACACACATAAAAATATATCTCTAGTCTACCAGAAATTGACATTTCACAGCAGTTGTTTTATTTTGTAATTTTGAGGCATGCTGAATAAAGCTTGTAGGAGGCCGTAGTCTTGGGCTCAGCTTCTGAGCTAGTCCCCAACTGGCCACACCAAAATGGAGCATCCCTCGTTTGAAGTGAGACGTTAAGGCTTGGAACGAGCTTTTCCTGAAAACAGGAGATTGATTCACAGCAACCAGTTGGAAGAGCTGGGTCGATCTCAGCTGGTATGGTAAGCTGGTGAACAAAAATAGTCATAGCTCCCTCTGCTTTAATTCTTTAAGAAAAATAGCCTAAAGTAGCCTGGCCAATGTCAACCAATCTGCTCTTTTTAGGATTCTCTGTTCTTGTCTCTACTTTATAAAAGCCCACTGCTCTGCTAGGTTGAAGAGAGGACCTCTCTGTTTTTGTATGCGATACGATCTGGTTTATGAGTTAATTGCAAACGGAAGTCAATTGGATCATGTAACTCCAGTTGTCATTTTGGTTTTTGACAGTTATCGCTTGAAAAAAAATACTTGAACCAGAATTTCCTGGCTAAATTTTGTTAGACAGCTATTCAAAATGAAGAGAGAATTCTACTATGTTGTTTTCTTTTTCTTTCTGTGTCGGGGTCTCACTCTGCTGCCCAGACTAGAGTGCAGTGGCAAGATGGGGGTTCACTACTACCTCGATCTCCTGGATTCAGGTGATCCTTCGGCCTCAACCTCAACTATGCTCTGCTGTGTGTGTTTGTGTGTGTGTGTGTGTGTGTGTGTGTGTGTGTGGTGACGAAGTCTTGCTCTGTTGCCCAGGCTGGTCTTGAACTCCTAGACTCAAACAATCCTCTAGTCACAGCTTCCCTGGCCTATGTTTTTATTTATTTATTCATTTTGTTAAAAATCTTATACATTGGACCTTGGAAATCACTATGTTGGCTTTAATTCAGGGTTCATGAACATTAACACACTTAAGATTTTTTTGGTCATACCCAATTCTTTCACTTCCTCGTAGAGTCTTTCTGGAAGGTTCCCAACCTGCCCCAATCCCTCTCAGATATTCCACTCCTAGTCATTCTTTAGAACTTAGATCAATTGCCTCTCTCTTAAATAAGCAAACATCTCCTGGTCTTATAGGCTCTCTGAGACTCATGTTAAATTATTTCATAGCACTATGGACTTTGCCTTTTATTTTGAGTTTGTACTTAACTATTTATTCTTGTTGTTTGACAAACCCCCCACCCGCCTTTTTTAAATTTGAAAATGAGCTTCATGAAGGCTTGGACTATGAATATTTTTCTTCACCATTTTATCTCCAACACTTGGTGGAAGGTTTATGTAAAGTATTCAAAGGAATAAATGAATGCCACTCCTGCTCCTTCGTGACAGTCATCTCTTCCTACACTCCTGGCTGACTGAAATTCACTTAGCCTACGTTGGGAAGAGAAACTAACTGGGGTCACTGCCATAAATGCTTTCCGTCTCTCAGTGATTTTGACCTCCTCCTGGTTAAAGATCAACACCACATCGCCAACGTAGTAAGCGGCGGGTATAAAAATGTTGGAGTCAGAACACTTGTTTTCTCCCTAATGCTGTTAACCTATGCAGGACGCCGGGAACTAAGCTTCTGCTTCCTCATCTGTGAAATGGGGATAGATCGACCTGCCTTACTTTGCTTGCATCATTCGTGGAAGGGTCATGTGATAACATCATGTGTGAATGTTGTCTGATATCGAAATTATTATTCAGAATTAGAGAAGGCACTTAAGCTTATGAGCAGAATGGTTTTTTTGGGTTTTTTTTTTGAGTTGGAGTCTCACTCTGTCGCCCAGGCTGGAGTGCAGTGGCACACCCAAAGCCACTGCAGCCTCAACCCGCTGGGCTCAGGCAATCCTTCCACCTCAGCCTTCCAAGTAACTGGAAATACAGGCACACGCCACCACACCTGGCTAATTTTTTTGATTTATTGTAGACGAGGTCTCACCAAGTTGTCCAGGCTGGACTGAAACCCCTGAGCTCAGGCAATCCTCTCGCCTCAGCCTCCCAAAGTGCTGGGATTACAGACTTGAGCCACTGTGCCTGGCCAGAATGGTTCTTATGTGTTCTTCACTGGCTGCCAAGTTTAGTTCTTTCCTCTTCATTTTTTTGCTTTTTTCCTGCGTACAGACATGGAGAACTCATTCTCTCCTCTCCTTTTGTATTTGACTCCCCATTTATCTCCATCTGTCATTCCATTATAATTCTCTCTTTCACTGCCAAACTTACTGCCTTATTTTCTCATCAGGTAATTTATTGGTAAAACTGTACAGTCTTGTTCCTTTCCCTACCACTTTGCATGTTACCAAATCTGTTCTTGTTAGGTCAGACCCAGACCAGATGGGGGCCTGAGATCTGGTACCACATGAAATATGCAAAGAATTGCATAAAAGTTAGATTGGAAGAGATAGTTTATTTAGAAAGAAGATCGGGAGAGAGAGAGAGGGAGGGAGGGAGAGAGGAAGGGGGGGAGAGAGAAAGAGAGAAAAGATTCGTCTTTCCGAAGTAGGGGAGGGGACCAGAGCATAAGAAAACATGGCCTGGCCACAGCTCAAAGAGTCACAAGGCTAGATCAGACTATAGCAAAAACAAATGGCTGCTGCTATTTGAGGATGAATGCTTCTTAAGCCTTTCCTTTGATGGGGGCAGGTTATTAAAGTGATTTTGGGTGGTGATCTGTTTCTGTTTCACATCATCACGAAGAACAGGTAAGCACTGGTACTGACATCCTGACATCATGATGACGGACAGCAAGCAGATGGGTGTGTTAGTCACATGACTGTAGCCATGGTGATGTGTTCTGTCTGTGTCATGAAGTTCACTAGGTTTTGTTTTGTTTTGTTTTGTTTTTTGAGAAAACAAAATTTATTAAGAGAACAGAAAAGCTCCCACACTGGGAGAGGACCCGAAGGGATTGCTCTGTCACTTGGTTTCTTAAGGCTGAAGGCAAATACTTAGAATAGAAAAACTAATTAATACAAAACAAGCTGGGGAAGGGGTTGTGAAACAATTATCGCTAGCTACCTCTGAGAAACTGGTTCTCTCCTTGGCTAGTAGATTAGAGGAGCTACGTGATTTGCTAAGAAAAATCTGACAGAACTAGGCAGTGTCAAAATGACTGCACTTTGACTGTATTGACTCTGTCTTTTGGCCTTTCAGCTCTTAACCGACCTTTTCACGCCATCTCCTGTGGCCATTTTACTAGGTTGGTACTACCTAAAGCTGAATTCACATATTCAGCAGTTTCTCCCAATTTCTGAACATGTAGAACAGTCCTTTTGTACAGTCTGATCTCAGTATTGTTTTGGAGGAGTTGCTATTTAAAATCCACATTAAAATAATTAGATAGTTGCTCCCTGTATAAAATGAAGTACACTGATGTTTGACAGCAAATTACGAAGTGAGTGACTAGTGCACTTTGAGATAGCTCTTGAGTTCTCAGAATGACTTAAGTGAGTTGCTTGTTTTGTTTGTAGTAGGAAAAAAAGCCATCATCACCACCGCAGCCAAAAATAAAGGTTGACCAAGACCTAAGTCTTAAAATTCACAGAAGTCACTATAAAATCAGTATCATCTGTTCTTTCCAAGAGCAAATTTTTCTCTTCTACAGATGTGGTGCTAAATTTAATGTGATGCATATTCGGTTAATGTGTGTGTGTATTTTTTTTTACAAGCTGTGTATGTTGGGGGATGCGTAACCGTCCGTCTATCTTTGTGGTCTTTAACCACATCAGACACTTGTTAAAAACATTATATATTGACCTCTTACTGCCTACCAGTCACTGTTCAAAATGTTTATATCCACTAATGAACCAAAGGGCATTATGTCCACCATCTTAGAGCTTATCTGCATAGTTAGATGATCCACAAGAAAACACATATATAGAATTTAAGCATAAATACTTCTGTACAAATGTATGGTAGTTGCCACAAAGAATACAGACAGATTGCAATGATAGAAAATATCATGGCTTAGAGATCTCCTAGAACCATGGACGTGGAAAAAAACAAGGAGAGCAGGCTAAAATGATAGTCAGTGATTCAGAATGAGGGTGGAAAAACTGGGAACTGATGGGTCTGTCTGAGATATAGTTAGGAAGTAGAAATAACGGGTCTTGAAGAAGGATTAGAAAGAAGGGGCAGAAGATGAGTAAGGATAGAATACACATTTCTCAAAAGGAAACCTTCAAATAACCAACAGGTATATGGAAAGAAAAAATGCTCAACCCCTGTCAGGGAAATGCAAATTCAGGCCACAATGAGAGGAAACTTCAAATCAGAGGAGACTGAAAAAAGCTATCACTGGATTTGTTTACCTTCAAATAGTGTGTATTTAGCAACAAGGACCAAAACTCCAGTCCATGTGAGACTGTCATGGGATCTTGCGTAAATGCTGAGTGCAAGAGAATCAAGAAAACCAAAAATCGAACCAGTACAAAGAATACCATGTGCAGAGATGAATTAACAAGTCCATGAGAAGTTTGTGAAGAAGAGCAAAAATTGATATGTGTCACCAATGCTGATCTTTATGTGGTCTCATTATAGCCTGGGCATTCATTTCTAGTCCTGAAATACTTTATAGATGTCGTTGATCATGGGACTGAATTAAAGATCTTTAATAAAATCTTTTTTGAAGGTGATGCAATTTCCCGTACTTCTATTCCCAGAGTGGTACAAAGTAATTAGGATGATTTTAGATGGGAAGTATTACCACAATTACATATTTCATGGGGAAGTATTTTTGCAATGTTAAAAGATTTTCCTGGGGAGAAAATAAATGCGGTTAATTATTTTCCAATTAACCTGAAATATCTTCATGGGAAAAACAATGTATGGGTAAAATAATTCATTTATCTCAAAGTCTCAGGTATCAGTCACAAAAGTTCACCATCTCATATCTCATTTACACGATCACACTATTAGCACAGTTGTTCTTTAAGAAAAAAAAAAAATGAAACTTTAGCCCTTAAAAATCCTAATCAATTCAAAGGGATTTTGCTTCATCTTATTTTTCTTTCATCTTCAATATTAGAATATATGTTTTTGGCACACAATTTCTTCTCTGGTAACCAGAATAGACTATCAGGGCTAATTTATGATAGGACCAGGAAAAAAAAAAAGAAAATTGTTTTAATATTCAATTGGTGCTCGTCAGTCTCTAGCATGTATTTAATTTCTTTCTGCTGTAGTTCAGCCTGTTTCTTTTCCTACTAACATAGTTAAAAATATCGCCACCAGTCATCAAACACATGGTTAAAGGCTTAGACAGGATGGTTTCTGCTGCATTTCAGATCTTCAAAGCAAGGTCTCAGTCTCTTTGAGATGCATATTAATTAGATAGACTTAACTGTGGTACGTTAAAAAGCTCTAAAAATCTTTAGCCTTAAAATTGGATCCCCCCGCACCACCTCTTCCATGCGCCTTGCATGCTAGTCCAAGGAATTAAAACTTAAAACTTTTCCTACCATAATATAAGCCATAGAATTGTTACACTCTCTGTTAGAAGAGACTTCCAGAATGTGTAAACTTTACCCTTGCTATTTAGCCCCCCCAAGTCAATTCTTTTAAAACAGGTATAGCCTGGAAATGTTTCTCAACAGCACTTATCACTGGCAGTCTTATTGTTTTATGGAATAAATAAAATCTATTCTTTAGCATATTCTTAAACTCTTACATATCCTTCTCCAGTGAATACCACATTTTCCCAATTATTCTTTTTTATGACTTATCTTTACTATTTTCAGGTTTTCCTGTATTCTTTTTTGGTCTGATATCTAAAAAATGCTACGTTTAGTAGTCAAACCAGAATCTTGAAGAGTGAGATACAGCCATCAGCACTATTGGAACTTCCGAAAGTAATTCCAAATGAAAATCATTTGTGGTAGGGTTCAATGTTGCACGCCTATAATTCCTGCACTTTGGGAGGCCTATTGCTTGAGCCCAGGAGTTCAAGACCAGCCTGGACAACAAAATGAGAACCCCATCTCTATTATACTAAAAAAGTGTTTTTAAAGAGGAAAAACAGGCCGGGTGCAGTAGCTCACACCTATAATCCCAGCATTTTGGGAGGCTGAAGTGAAAGGATTGCCTGAGCCTACGGGTTCGAGACCCACCTGGGCAACTTGGCGAAACCTCATCTCTACAATAAATCAAAAAATTAGCTGGGCATGGTGGTGCGTGCCAGTAGTTCTAGCTACTTGGATGGCTCAGGTGGAAGGATGACTTGAGCCCAGCGGGTCCAGGCTGCGGTGGCCGTGAGTGCGCTACTGCACTCCAGTCTGGGCGACAGAGTGAGATTCCAACTCAAAAAAAAAAGGAAAAAAAAAGTCATTATTGATCATTGCACTGTCTTTTAATATTTATTGAGACTTTACTCTGTACCATGTAGAAAACATATCCCCAACAAATCTAGAAGGTAAGATAGTGTTGAGCACATTTTACGGACAAAGAAATGACTTTTAGAAGTTAAATGCTTGCAAAGCCCACCAAATAGCAGTTGAACAGAGCCAGAGCCCAGTCTCAGCTCGGCTCCCAATCCTGTGCCTTGTGGCAGGAACACGTAACAATGCACATGTCCTCACATCTTTAAGGTTCAGGTTTTCTCTTACCTCAACGTCTTGTCGACTCACACCTGTCCCTACACCCATCACAGCCTACTACTCATCTACTTAATCAGAATTCAACTCCACATCATCTCCAAAAACTCCTCTTTTACTTCTTAGACTGAGAAAAGCACACTCACGTAACAAGTTGTATTTTGACTTACCATTTTAAGTTCTAAAAACGATGATTGGATTCTCTGTCTACCTCAGTCAGCTGTGAGATTCTCAAGGGAGCAAATGCGTGACATTTGTTTCTGAATCTCCAGGGAGTAACAATCAATAGATATTTGTCAAATGTACAGCAGTTTGGCAAAACTGCTCTCTCAAATTTAGAGGCAGAGGCGTTGCAAAATCTTTGATTTCCTAAACATTATTTTTTTTGAATCCCTGTGCTTTTAAATGATCTATTGTAATGAGGGTTCAAAAATGTGTGTGTGCGCACAACACATACATGACTGTGAGTTTGTCAGTAGTCATTGTATTTCTTCAGCATTTTCTGAGATTTCAAAACATGCTGCAATCACAAGATTTTGCAGCTCATGAGAAGCGGAAGTATAGTCCTTTTTTTTTGCTAGATTCTTGACATCCAGGAGTGCAGAATTGGCCCACTGAAGGAGGCTTGTGACCTATTTCAATGGAGGCAGCAAAGTTGTAGTCCTTCCATTCTGATAGACGTTCTTCCAGGACAGGTACCTATTTATCACATTTGATAATTGCATAGGGCTTTGTTTATAGTTATTTTTGCTAAATACATTTCCATAAAGGTTTGCTGTTAGTGGGTCAGAAAACTTCATCCAAACAGGCACTGTGAAAGCTTTGCTAATATACATCTACATATCAACATTTCTGCTCATTTTTTACCCTGCCTTTTTTGAGACTGATACCAGCAACTTCTTTGAGTGTCCAATTGCATGTTGACTCTGTGATGCACAATCAAAAATGTTTATGTGTTAAATTAACACATTTATTTTCCCTTCTACTCTGATGTCCTATCATTGGAGCCTAACCCTCTAGAGATGAGACAGATTCTCTTTTCCCTTCTCTTTGGATTAGGATGATAGGCGATACGTATGATTCAAATTCTTGCTTTGTTGGTGCAGCTTCTAAAATGCCTCTTACATGAAATGATCAGGTAAAACCAATAGCTTTCTATCCTCATGAAGGAAACATTTGAACCTTAACATGCAGCATGCAGGCCACTCAAGCCAAGTCATTAGAAAATAGATTTCACTACAATGAAATTGCTTCTCAAACTCAGGCTGCTAGTTAGCAGATAGAATACTCAGCTTCCCTCAAGAATATGCTTCAATCAAAACAATTAAAAATGAGCAAAGTAAATGAAGATATATTTTATCACAGGGCAGGTTCAAAATCAATGGAGCCACAGCTCACGGTGCAATTCATGAGACTGATGCCTTAACCATTGATTTCCTAATCACTGTCATTGTGAGAAGTTATTCTGTTTTTTTTCCTATGTCATAAATCCGACTTTAAACAGAGTAAGAAGCTTTTAGCAAGAAAATTTTGCATCTGTTTATGTCTGAAATTAAAACCACCAGAATTGAAAGGAAGAAAAAATAACCAAGGGGGTTTTCAAAAATTTAAAACTCCATCATGCATAAATGGAGCTCATCAAAGAAAGTAATTTCCCTGCAGAAAACATTCCATCTTTTGTTTTATGTAAGTTATCAACATGAATATTTTATTCTCAATGAAACTGGCTTTTTCCCTCTGTGTTTCATAGTTTTCACATGGCGTCTCAAATAAATAGACTTCCTTCCTTCCATCCCACTCTATTATTCAGGTCAGTTGCAATGAAATATTTTCCTTGCCCGGTGTAAGTAGTAATTATAGATTGAGCTTTACTAATTCAATATTTTCCATTCTTAGTCCTGTTATGCTGTAGAGTCTAAAAATACTAAGCTCCTGGAGTTCCACACAGTAAACCCAGAATCGTTTTTTTCCCAGTTTGGAGTATATTATCTGATTATCTGGGGAACCTATCAAACTGCAAAGTATATCTTTTTTTTTTTTTTTTGAAAAAGCAGGATTTATTGAGAAGACAGAAAAGCTCCCACAGTAGGAGAGGACCCGAAGGGGTTGCCCCGGAAAGCATATCTTAGTTTAGTTTTATTCTTGATCCAAAGTATGGCATACAACTTCCATGGAATGATAAATCCTCATTGTGTAATTGACTCTAGCGAGTTCAGTCAGCCAAACTCGAAGTTATAATCATCAACTCTTTTTTGCCGAGTATTGCCCATTAGTTGATGGTTCCTCTGCTTCTTCATCTGACTGCTTAAATTTCGAGTCACTTGCTATGTCTTCTTGGCTCTGAGTACAGTTTGAATAATTACATTGTGGCGTATGGGACATCAAAAAAGCGTAATTTTTTTTTGCAGCTATATAAAAATAATATTTTACTGTCGACTTTAAAGGTTTCAAACAGAATTAAAATATACTGATAAATATTGATTGGAAAGCCAAAGCAAATGTAGTTATTATTTCTATCTGCTATGAGTCCAAAATGGAATTATGGAATTAACTTTAACCCAGACTGAAAATATATGTATTCTCAGCTTTTGAATAGGAACATATCGGTTCACTTCCTATGTTTTCAAATATTTAGCTACATAAGAAGTTGTTAATAAGGTTTAAATTTCTGTGGGTCAGCTTAGAAATAATCTTGCTTGTAAAAATCTTACTTGTAAATAATCTTCTCAAGTCCCCATAATTTATACTGTGGAATGTTTTTCACAATGGTGATAATTACCTTATATACAAGATCATGATATTCAAATCCTCATATAGTCAGTAAATATCTCACTTGCATAGCTGAAGAGGGTATTCATAATTCATCTGGTATTTTAAAAATTACTGATAGTGCCCAAGCTGAATATTTGGGAAAGAATTCTTTTCAAAGGAGTATAATGAAAATGTAAAACACTACATATTCTCTGACTTCCTTATAACTTTATATATCTTGTATCTTATAACCATCTTAAAACCAAAGAATGAAACATTGAAAAATAATAGATAGGCAAACATCAATCATACTTGATCTTGCTAGATTAGCTTACTATTAAATACAGCCCTATAAATAGGGCAAATAGTCAGTGATCATAAACTACGTCAAGGCGGGATTTTTGACAAATATGATTTTTAGCTTCCTTCAGTCTCCAGTTTCAGTATAGCATTGCCCTTTCAAAATACAACCATAAATCAGTAGCATTTCCTGCACAGTAATGTAAAAAATGACAAAAACCACAGCATAACTCACATAAATAGAATGTTATGCTAATACTCAAATCTCTCACTCAAGGCAATAGTATTTAATTTTGAAGCGAGGCAGTCATTCATTCTTTCCATTGAGCACATTTCAAAAATAAATCAATAAAGTGATTAAACTACATTTTCCTTCTTTTATCCAGATGACCTGCCATTATAAATATTTTCCACCACCTCTTAGCTCTATCGTTCAAAATATAACAGCAACTAATGTGAAGAAACAATTTTCTAAGTAACTGGATTTTTTTCCTAACATTATTTTTAGCCCTATTCAATAAGTTATGGCTACAAAACCCCATCTTGATTCAATCTTTAAGTGTAAGTTGTTACATTGGAAACATTTCAATTTAATTTTTCTTAGCAACATCTTCCATGTGGTTTCCTTTAAGGATAAGAACAGTGATTTATTAAAATGTTTAAAGCGGAATTAAAATTGTCATTTTATGGCTTTATTAAATTTGCTTTTGAATCAGCAAAGACACTTCAGATTCATTATAAGGTGTATCATCCCTATGAGGTTTTACTGAGAGAAAATGGTTTGGAGTGCTAAAGTGTTCTCACCAAAAAATGAAAACATCTTAAAACTATGAGAGTAACAGTATTTCTTATGAACACTTGTTCCATTAAGATGATTTACATTCCAGCAAATACATTTTTTAATGATTACATTTGATCAGACATCAGAAATTATAAAAGTCCTCTAATGAAATTAGCTAATTCTTATTCGGGCTATTAATAAGTACTCATTCAGCCGGGTTCGGTGGCTCAGCCTGTAATCCCGTGCCTTTGGGAGGCTGAGGTGAGTGGATTGCCTGAGCCCGTGGGTTTGATACCCTCCTGGGCAGCAAGACCTCATCTCTACAATAAATCAAAAAATCAGCCGGGCGTGATAGCATGCGCCTGTAATTCCGGCTACTCGGAAGGCTGAGGCGGAAGGATGGCCGGAGCCCAGCAGGCGAGGCTGTGGTGGCCGGGAGCGGCCACTGCACTCCAGTCTGGGTGAAAGAGTAAGACTCCAACTCAAAAAAAAAAATAAAAATAAAAAAAAGTACTCATTCAAGTTTGGCTACTAATAAAGCATTTGAGCATAATGTGTCAATCGAACTAAATGTAGATAAAACATTTTTATTAAAAAATCTTCAAAGCTGTCTTCAGATCTATATATTTACTGGGCTGCAAGCAGATTAAACCATCTAAAAATTTTTACTTTTTGCTATGATCAAGTGTTTGTAGATAGATTTCAGCTTGGGAAGTTCATAACTAAGTTCACATGTATGTATTACTTTTTCTTGTTATTTGCTATGTAACTATAACTCTTCAATCTGATATTTAACTATTTTTAAATGTATCATCCTTTGCTATATAGCTTTTCCTATATCAACATAGTCACTTTAGTATTCATCTCTCATAAATTTTTTCAATGTTTTGTTTTTCACAAGATACATGTATTTTTCTTACAGAAGTTCAAGTGTACCCTTAAAACCAGTGTTAGATTGTTAATAAAATGTGTACTGTATTTGCTCATATATAATTACACAAAAATGAAGAAGTAGGATACTTATGAAAACAATTTAGGCCAACACACACACACACACACACACACACACACACACACACACACACACACACTTTCAGCTAAAATATCCAGATAAGTGTAGTGTAAGAGTTAAAATTTTGAAAATCTGATTTAGTTATAGATTTTATCTTATTCTATGGAAAGATATACAAGCTACTCTAAAGTGACTAAGGAAAAATAATCACAAACACTCATGGAACCATCACCAACAAAAGTTATAATTAGCACAATTTGCAACAGACAATTATAATTAATCTTAGATAATAAGATATACTATATTGCTTTAGATAAATAGAAGGCTATTTTCTCTCCCATTATGGGTTTCCATTCTATGAGAAAATAATATTATAAAAGACAAGGCCAAGAATAAGTAAAAGTGACACTAACAATCCAACAATATTTTATCCAGAGCTAAAATGAGTAGTCCATGTCTATACTGACCTACCAAATGCTAAACCTTTATTTAAGTAACTTTTAACATTTAATGAATTGTTATACAACTGAATTTCTATAGATCTCAGCACACATCATTACTCTCTACACTGATCACTAATAATTTGCTCTTCGAGATATTTCTAAACTTTTTGTCTTCTAGCTGAAATATTGTGTTATTTTAATCAGGTATCTTTTTGTTAAAGATAGGATGACCATTGGTGAAAACTAAGGATTCTGGGTAGAGAAATAAGGCCTCAAACATGTCATAAGTGGAAATACAGAATAAATAAGTTTTGTCACTGCTAGAATAAACTACCACTAATGTTTGTTTTTGTTTTTGTTTTGGCATAAAAGACAGGGTGAAGAATCATTAGATTTTTATATCCAGTGTTGTCAGCTCTGGTAGATCCTGGGTTAGGCATAAGCACAAATGAATAAACCAAGTACTTTACTTTGGAGAAGATATCCAGAAATATTACTCATCTCTACCACTGCTAGCCACCACACCTTCCTTTTCAACTGGAATGAAATGCATAATTTCATTTGAACCACCCCTTTGACAAAACCAGTATGCTAGAAGTCATTGCATCATCCACAGAGTTAGCGAAACAAACCACAACAAAAACCACACATACACACACACACACACACACACACACACACACACCATTTGTTTCATGGGGGAAATAAAAATAGAGGATCTGCTATCTTCTGACCATCTGATGGGTTCTCAGATTAGTCACTGAGACCTTGGAAATGTGAAAAGCAAAAGCTAGGAAGACTGCAATTCGATGAGATAGTGAAGAAGATGGTTTGACACAAATCAGACATGGGAAGAAGCAGGCTTAACCTCTTTAACCTAAAAAGGACACCACACCTAAGAAAGTGGGCTGCCCTGTTCGTGGTAAAACCAAAGATTATTATTTTAACACTCTTATTTTTAAAAAACAGTCTCTGGAGCCTCTGCCATCACAATCATAGACACTGTGGTCAAATAAATTAATTTCCACATGTATGTAACCAAGCTTTGAAAAGATGCATACTTTAAGTAGATAGGTATCTAGTCCATCAACAAAACTAACTCTTGCTGTAATATTTGATAGTATAATTCTTATCCTGCTTCAATTATTAAATAAGATTTAATACCAAGAATGTCTTGCAAGATGCATTATAATCATAATATTTTAAGAAAAATTCACAGATATTTACTCTTTCTGATCTTCCCTTAGGGAAAGTCGAATTTGAAGACAAACCTAGAAAGAGTGCCCAGAAACCACAACAGGAAGTCTTCTGGAAAGGGAAGTCTATTTAGAAACCAAGAAATGAAAGCAAAGACGAAGGATTGGATCACGGTGTTTGCTGAAAATGGTTGTTCTGAAAATTGAAATTTTAGGTCAGTGACGGGATTCATGGATAGAAATACAAATAGAAACTATGAGTAGGAAATGTGTACATAAGGAATTTTGTTTTTTGTTTTTGTTTTTTTGGTGCTTCTCAAAAATGTTAACAGAGGTTTACAAAGAAGTGTCATTTTCAGAAACAACAGGTGCAATGCTTTGCTGTTGCTGCTACGTAACACTATATAGCAGAACACACTATTCCAATTAGCAAATAATGTTTTGTTAAATATAAAGAAAGTATATCGAATTATTTGGTAGATTTTTCCATTTATCATTCAGAACAGAGATTCCAACAGATAAACATCGACTTTCAAATATCAAGGAGTCATGAGGTTAAGTCTTGAGTATTTCTTTGACTTTGGGTAAGCCAAACCTGACTATCAAATTTTACTCAATTCCATGCAAACAGAATTCTAACATTCTATATCAATGTATGCTTATCATTTCAGACAAACTTTTATAAAACCCTATAGAAGAGGATCCCATAAAATAATAGTGCTTGCAGCATCTCATGTTTTCACAAAATCATCATTTATTTATTTAGTATTTTGAGTCAGGGGTCTCACTCTGTTGCCCAGGGTGCAGTGGCATGATCATGGCTCACCACAACCTTGACCGCTTGGGCTTGGGTGAGCCTTCTGCCTTAGCAACTTGAGCAGCTGGAACATTAGGTGCTCACCACCACGACTTCCTAATTTTTTTTTGCTGTATTTCACTTTTTTGTAGAGATGAGATTTTGCTATGTTGCCCTGGCTGGTTTTGAACTCCTGGGCTCAAGCAATCCACCCACCTCAGCCTCCCAAAGTGCTGAGATTACGGGCATGAGCCACCGTGCTCAACCTTCAAAAATCATTTCTATTCAATCTCCCTACTCTAAATACTCCTATTAACTTGGATTTATTTAAGGGAAACAAAAAAGTAGATTAACACATGTCAAAATTATTTTTGTGAACAATTTTTGTCTTGAAATTACTCACCGCTTTAATTTAAAATAACCATCTGCTGTGTGTCAGAACATATTGGAAGTGAAGATGATTATAATTTTGTTCTAAACAATCAATCGACTGACCCTATATTAAAGCATAGTGCCAATGTAATAAAATTCAATATATTTTTATTAGAAAAAAATTTCATTTACAAATGCATAATGTCCAGGTTAAACCTCCAGCTTAATAAAAACCTAAAGAAAGAAAAAAAAAGGAGGTAGCATCAAAAATGACCCTACATGCTAGCCCTAACAATTCACCTGTATGTGTGAATGTATGTGTTGGTTAACCATCAAAAATAAAATCCTGCAGAAATTGTAGCACCTCCTATTGTGCTTAATCATTGTCCAAAATATACAAGGGAACCCCCCAAAACCCAAATTATCTTGGAAGGTGGAGTTCTTGCAATGCAGGCTTCCCCGGCCAGGTAAGTGTTTTAGAAACCCATTGGGCATTAGTGTAACAGCTAGTGTTGTCGTGAGAGGCTGTATTCTGATTCAGTGGATTTTTTTTCGGAGATTATTTCAATGGGTTTGCTTGTTTCATGATGGATGACTTCTATGGGCACCTTGTCCACACCATACTGAGTGTTCAGCAGCTTTTGACCAAAAATGCCATGACTCTGTGCCCACCTTCCCTATTCACCCAGTCTCACCCTGAGTGACTATTTTTTGTTTCTCCAGATGAAAAAAAGTCCTCAAAGGGAAACGTCTTTGCTAATGTGAAACAAAAAATGACTGAAGTACTAAAGGGCACCAAAGTTGTTGAGTGCAAAAAAACTGTTCTGAGCAGCGGAAATAGCATCTCCATAGGTGTATTGCATCAAACCAAGAGTAATTTGAAGATGACCGAAATTCAGAAATGTTGGAGTAAATGCACAATTTGTTGCGATTTTTGGCTTTTGGGGGGGTTCCCCCTTCTATGACCCAGTGTGCTGAGTGATTAAAAAGAAAACAGGAATCCCAGTAATTATGTGTTCATGCTCTAACAAAGTGCAGTTACTAATGACAAACTGAGTATACGTTTTTATCACTAAGAAGGTTATTTTCTGGATGGGTGGATTGTTAGAGCAGGGAGCCTCCTTGAAGGGTACAAACTTTGGAGGCCAACACATCCTTGTCCTGCACCCGGAACATTCTCAGTTATGCCTGCTTGACTTTAGCAATTTGCTTCTCATCTACAAGTCTTAGATTTCCTATCTATTAAATAGGATTCATAAACTCATCTTAAAGAACAATATTGCAAGAACTAAGATTACCTGGAGCTTAATAAATTTTGAATAAAAATGAATTACACTGGTTCATAAAAATACATTGATTTGATTGCAGCAGACCCAATACTTGAAATGGAATTTCATAAGGAAAAAACCAGCCAGGCATGGTGGCTTATACTTGCAATCCCAGGACTTTGGGAGGCTGAGATGGGGGGATTACGTGAACCCAGGAGTTTGAGACCAGCCTGGGAAATATAGCAAGATTCAGTCTCTCAAAAAAAGCATGAGCTGGGTGTGATGGATGGCACATGCCTCATGCCTGTCGTCCCAGCTACTCAGAAGACTGAGGCTGGAGGATTGCTTGAACCCAGAAGGTCAAGTCTGCACTCCAACTCAAAAAAAAAAAAAGAAGGGGGACACTCAACAAAACTAGAATTAATTTCAATTTGATAGACAGAGAAATACACTATTAAGAAAGAAGTGAAATATTATAAAAAAATTCTGATTTCATGTGCACATTTGAACTGTCCTAAAGAGAGTGAAAATCGGGGTATTTTCGGCATAAGTAAATTCTACATGATGGCACTTAGACAAATTATCAGAAAGAACTACAATGGCTAGAGCTTTGTGTTCATTTTCTCATGCAAAAATAGAACAATCTCTATCCTCATCTCTATCATAAGACTATTGTGATGAAACGAGATAAAACATGCTTGAGAATACTTGGAGTTATTTGAAAGATCTGGTACATGTGTTTGTGTGTGTATAAGCTCCTCTTCCTCCTGAGGGGCTGTGACATTATTTTGATTATTTCTTCAAGTGGTGTCCCAGAGCAGGTTCTCTTGGCCACTTACCATCACTCTAATAACTTCCTTGCTGAAAATTACTTTTTACGTCTGGTTCTCCAACAGTAATGATTGAATCGCTCACATAATTCAGAATCATGAGTTTCAGTATTTTATTTTGGACTCTGTCCATGGGCAGAAACTTAAACGAGTGGCACCAAAAAAAATCTTTATGTATATTATAATACATTGCTCTCACCAGGAAGGTCAAGTTACTCTCCTTGTGGTGTTATCTTGAATACACTTAAAGAATTAAATAAATCACAGATGGCCCTTTTTTCCCTTTCTTCCATTTATCTGATTAAAGTCACATCTCATTTTTTTAAAATGATATTTTGGAAGATTTATGAACTCATCTGACTACGTCAATTGAGATATTTGACAAAGTCAAAAGACCACTATGAACAAGCATGGAAGTCTAGGATGTTAATGGCTACTTCCACAGGTCAGGATCAATCCAGACAAGGCACAGTATAAAGCAAGATATGCCCTCCCAATGTTAAAGTCCCAGAGTTGTCTCCCTTCTTCGTGATCCAGATCATGTAATATGACCAGAAATTTTCTTTTTAAGGTACTATAAGCTCTTAGGTAACTTGCAATGGGATCTATAAAAATAACAATTTCTCAGATATATAACAAATAATTCAGATGATCACAAACACTAGCAATCTTTCTTTTATTACAGTCTTGATAATCAAATCATTATTTCAAAAGTATTGCAGTGACATCTTGTTTTGCACTGTTTTTGCTCCAGAAGATGGTACCCAGAGAAATCCCCTGATATTATTTGCCATCATCTTGACATATTGCTACTTCTACGGGTAGAAATATTTGTATCATTGACATATACCTCCATAGACTTGCTGGCTTATTTCACTTGACATTGTAATATCATATCTATGGATTTATATTATAAAAACCTCATGAGAATGTCAATGATACAAAATCCCATTACATTGGAGAGGAATTAGTAACATTAGGAAAACATTGTGAAAAATGACTCGCATGGCTCATTTCTGGGAGCTTTGGTTCATTACAGTGAAAAATATGTTCTACTCCTTAAATATTTAAGTTAATTTCTATGTGACTTTCTCTTTTAAAAATATTATCATTAAACAGAAAGCTTTAAAAAAAATGACAATGTGTGTACAAAATTGTTTTGTTTCTTATGTTTTGCTGTCTTCATTTGCTTGACTATTTTAATGACAACGTTACTCAGACCACAAAAAAAGGGAGGAGGGAGGTCAGTCTCACTTGTCACTTAGGGCTCCAGCATACAACTCCACAGCATGAGTACAGAAAAATCTGGCAGGGATTAAGTCAGGGTATTGAAAACTTAAGCCAAATACTATTTCTGTTACTCATAAATTAGAATTCACCAGGTTGATTTAAAAGCCGTCTGGGGATAAAAGTGGAGTACTTCAAATTTCACAGTAGATAAAAGGGCCCTTTTCTTTTATTTATATTTTTATCTTATTTTATTTTAATTCCATTTTGAAGTATGACATCCTGCTTCACCCCTTGGTTACACCACGGGACTAGTTATTTAGTGGCTGCTACAGGAATAGCCTTCACTACTGTTACTTTCATTCACAGCATGAAGGAAAATGAGTTGGATGGTTTTCAGTTGACAGGACAGGACTATGAATCTTTCAGATGTTCCCAATTTTGTATGCTGCTAGCCAAATCACTTTTATTCCCCTTACTGATATGGATATTAATGTGTAAGTTTCCCTAGAGTCTCTTGCTTTCATGCAAAAGAAGGCTGGATGCTTTGTGAAAAAGGGAACCTCTGTGAGGTTTGTTTTTTTTTTTTTCCTTTCTGGATTTATGGAGTTTAAGAGTATCACACAATCATTTATAGCTCAGTTGACAGGGGCACGAGGCACGTTACTACATGGGTGCTTGGCGATTTAAAATCAACTATTTCTACTGAAGATCATTGCTGATATAAGCTCAGTTAGTTTATTAGATGCATTAGTTAGACAATATATGCATCAGGAAGACAAAAGCCTTTTGTAATTTTCTAATACTATTAAATCTAGAAAAAAAAATGGAAAAGTCATTCCAAGACAGGTTCAGTCCTCAATAGTTAAATGATGGACATGCTATTTTGATAACACATCATTGTTCTTTGGGTCCTCCAGGTGGAAGTGGAATAGCTTTTAGGATCAGGTGGAAATGAAATAGAACCATGGTCCTCTATTAGCTGAATGCCTCAGGCAATGGAAGGAATAGAATCACTTTTTAGGATAACTTTGGAACTTCAATGAGGCAATCTATACAGTTGTGGTGGCTAATTTTATACATCCACTTGACCGGGCCATGGGATGCCAAGACACCTGGTGCGACATCATTCCTGGGCATGTCTGTGAGAGTGTTTCCAGAAGAGATCAGCATGTGAATTGCTGGACTGGTGGGCATCATTCCATCAGTGAGGACCTGAATGGAACGAAAAGGTAAAGGAAGACTGAATTCACTCTCTACCTTAATACTTAAAGTGGAACATCAATCTTCTTCTCACTCAGTGTTCCTGATTCTTAGGCCATCAGATGGAACCTACCTCCTTGGATCCCTGGCTCTCAGGCTTTTGAACTTCACCACCAGCTTTACTGCATCTCCAGCTGAAGGAGAGCAGTTCATGGGTGTTAGGTTGGTGGTCAGTGTGGCAAGAAAGATGCAAGGAAGTTCGCAAAGAGCAGGATAAAAGGAAAAGTTTATTTAGAAGGTAAATTAGAGAAGATGAATTACAGAAACTTCTCCAAGATTGGAAAGGGAGCCAGATGTTTAAGGAATGTTTGGCAAATGTTCAAAGCACATGACTTACTTATAAGACTTTATTTAGGAGTGCAAGCAAACATTTCCGGTGAGATAACACAAGAGTTGTCACCATGGTGATGGTTTGTAAAAGGCATTCTTGTCCCTCCACAATCACGTAAGCTAGATTCCTCCACAATCACATAAGATAGAATCATGTGTGTGTGTATATATACTTATATGTATATATACTTATATATACATATTTTGTATCTACAGAGGGTGCCAAAAATGTATACACATTTTAGGGATGTTGTCTATGTATTGCTTTTAGAAGTTGAATTGAATTATGGCAGCAATGTGTAGTATGACATTTGTTCAACCCTGTTTCTGCCATTTTCTTTGACTAACATGCCTATCTCATGGTTAGCATTCATTTGATTAAAGCCATATTTTGAGTGAATGTCATACTTGAAATGTGTATATATTTTCGGTCCCCCCTGTATATACACACGTACCTATCTTTGATTGGTTCTGCTTCTCTGGAAAATAATAACACAGTGGTACCTGGCAGGGACCCACCAGACACATGCACAAGTCTCTCCATTCATGATTGCTTGCATTGCCTTTTCACAATAGTTCCAAGAACACATACCTATTTTTGCAACTAGCAGCCTTCTCAATAATTAAAATAAGTTTCCCACTTTAAAGCATATAGATGGTCTACATATTATATTCTAAGTCTATTGTGGCTCTGAATCCAGGGACTCAGCCACTGGAATCAACATTTTAGATGCATTTTAAAGATCCATTTATTTGATCCTTGCTCTTCCAATCTACTTTTTCGACATTCTTCAAACCCAACCTCATTGAAGAGGAAGCCTGTGTTTCCAAGGGTTATCTATTTTTATGATCTGTAAGTTTGCAGGACAGAAGAAGCAAGAGTGAGACACAGAAGTATCGTTGCTCAAACTCTTTATATGGTGGGAAAGGTTGATCTCACAAGGTCTACTTCAACACATGTTAGTCATTTTATCCCAAATATTTTTTCAGATGCCGTCGTTCTTTCCCTACCAATTGATTTAAAACACATTTTACCTGAGTGATATTTTAAGAGAAAAGTAATATTTGTTTTGTTCATAAATATTTGTCTTATCAATTATTTGAACAATGGATTTACCTTTTGGAAGACTGATAACAAATTATAATATTTCTTACTTAAATCAAAAGATATATTTTAATAAATGCATTATGCTTTGGAATGTATTAATAGCATTAAGTGGCAAGGGTAAGTACGCAAAGGACTCGAAGGAGAAAAATATATTTTAGTGGCTCATTGCCAACATCTGCTATTGAGTCAGAGATTTTGTATCAAAACATATTTTTCTGTTTCTGCTTATAGCCCTTTCTTCCCTAGAAATCAACCCGAGGAGAGATTTAATAGATTACACCAAACTCAAGTGCCTGTCTTATTTTCTTTAGTATATAAATTATTGAACATTATCTACAGAAAATTTTATGTACTATGTAATTATATTATATATGTATCATGCAATTTTTAATATATACTCTTACAGTTATAATGAAGAACTGTTGAAATAAAAGTTTGGAATTCAATTTGAAGCCTTTCTTTCTGTATCAGTCAAGATAATTGAGGTTGGCCGGGATCGGTAGCTCAGCCTGTAATCCTGCGCTTTGGGAGCCTGAGGTGAGTGGATTGCCTGAGCCTGTGGGTTCGAGACCGGCCTGGGCAACTTGGTGAGACCTCATCTCTACAATAAATAAAAAATCAGCCTGGTAGCGCACGCCTGTAGTTCCAGCTACTTGGAAGGCTGAGACGGAAGGATTGCTGGAGCCCAGCAGGTCAAGGCTGCGGTGGCCAGGAGCGTGCCACTGCACTGGAGTGGAGTGAGACTCCAACTCAAAAAAAGAAAAAGAAAAAAGAAAGCGGCACTTGTTACTACTAAATTATAAACTAAGCTGTCACTGACAGCAAGGACATCTTGGACATGCGTATTTACTCAGCAGCTAGCACAGAACTTGGCACTTAGAAGGTGCCCAGAGAGTAATTACTGAGTGAAGAATGTCATTGTTAGAAACAAAAGCAAATGTCAATAGTTTTGAAAAGCTATCCTTTCTGTAACCTTAACTACCTGCTGAGGAAAGACTGGGATTTGCAGTACACAGAATCAAATGGAATTGGTTTGCGCTGTGTGGCAAGTTGTAATCAATAACCTCTAATTCCTTATTTTTAAAATGTAAATGAAACCACCTGCCCGAGGGTAGAATGCAAAAGTACTTTTTAAACTGCAATATGCTTATAATATTAAGTAGATCTCATTTCTGTCATCCAGAATGAAGCCACACAAGAAAACCCAGCTGGGATAGGTTTATAATCCAAATAAAAAAATCAAAATTGCAATTATAAGCACAGATGGAAATATACAGCTCTGGAAAGTGTCACTATGTATAAATCCAGGAGCAATTTTAAAGCAAAGAATATTGATTGGGGACCATAGATGTCCTCAACTGAACAATCTGGAGGGCCCTCCTATCGCCCCTGGATTTTTCCCAGGCCTTTCTTGCCAGCGTGGTGTGTCATCTTGTCGTCAGTTCACGGACACCCTGCAGCTCAGTTGAATAAATGAATCAGTAAACAATGGAAAATATGTTGAGGCATGCTGTCACTTAAGAAATAGATGTAGTTGGTTAGCTTGCAGGGAAAAGGAAACAAGAGATAGATGTGGAAGAAGAAAGAATGTGTACGCAATTGAGTGTGAGGTCACACCCAGGGGACCCTAAGACAAGTGAAGAAGAAATTGTTTCTGCAGAGACACTTGGACTGAGATCAATGATGTCTGTGTTCAAAGTACAAACGCATGTACTGTTTTTGTTGTGCTTGTTTTTAAATAAAAAGCCAAGTGTTGTTTTAAGCAACCCGTTAGGCTCTTTAAAACCAGGGGTCCACCCAAACTCCAAAACATAAGCTACTTGAGAATCCACGTACAGGGCCTTTGCTATGCTGAGGACGTGCAATATTCCTAGGATAATTGGATTGCATTGCCTGCTGCTTTTATATCTCATCTCACTTGGGCATGTGTTTGATATTCAGAGGAAATTCAGGGTAACTAATGAATGCTGCAAGCACAAATGAATATTATTTCTATGCAGATTTTTTGGGCAACCGCGTAAAACATTTGGAGAGAGCAACCCAACATTAGAAGCATGGATGAAGGATGGAGGCTTTGTATTCTCGTCACACGCCTGCCTCCAGCTCCATACTTAATCTACTCGGGTCTTCCCTCTGTCTCCTGGCTGCACCATCTGCCTCACGGAATGGAGAGGTCTTGTGGTACATGGTATCTGACCACAGAAGAGTGATCATTTAAAATTCAAATAAAGAACTACCAAAGAATTGAGTCATAAATCAAAGTCCCTGTTTTTGTCTTATAAACATTCTGAATTTCTAAGTGGCTGAAGGGCCTCCCATCTACTACGTTCGAGATCCCTTTAGAAGGCTGCATGAGGTAGCTAAAATATTCAGAGAATTTGAAGGCAGAAAGTGTGAGGCTTTGTTTTAGCACTTACTAGCAGAGCTTGACCAAAGCCCTCCGTGTCTCTTAATGAATGTTAGTTACATCAAATTTTAAAGGGGTTATAATAAAGTCTTCTGTATTTTCTGTGGAATTATATGAGTAATTCACCTAGACATTTTATACGTTGTACAGCAATATACAAGCATAAGAACATTAAGCTTTAGCACAAGTTTTCTAAAAAGTAATTCTAGGAAATCGCAGAAATGCCTAAATACAGTGGTATTTTTTGATATTTCCAACTCAGTAGAAATCTCACATTTATCCAAAACATAGATACGTGATCATTGCATAGTAAGTGCCTTGACAAATATATGGTTGGGTTCACTGAGAGAGGTGAAGCTTGATGTTAAAATGGTTGGAAGTCAGTGGTGTGGTGGTTCTTGTATATATATCAATACTGTTGTATATATCATAACACTGTGAATGTCGATCATACAAACTTAGCCATTTTTGTCTTATCCAACTAAAAAGGAGTCGGCAAGTCAGAGGAAAAAGAGCTCCCAAGGCGCAGAACGTTGCTCCAAAAATGTGATTCTATGCAAGTGTATCAGCTGAAACTGCCTGCTGTGACTCAAAACCAAGACTAAGGGTGCTTAAATGACCTGCTGCAACTCTTAAGCTAGCTTTGCCCATCATCATCACTTACCCTTCAGAGCTTGCCAGTTCCCGAAAACCTTACTAGTGCCAACGAAATTCATGTAAGAGCAATTTATAGCATTTCTCCTTTTTGTAAAACTCTAACCTTCTCTTTGTTCTTTGGAAAGACTGAAGACCACCCGGTCTGCCTGTATGCCTCGAATTGCAATTATTTCCTCCCAATTAAAATTTTAATTCCAGAGATTTGTCTCCATATTTTATTTGACTTTGACAACGCTAATAGTTTATTTAAAAATATGAATTATCTATGAAATAGCAGGAGAGTAACTCTGTCACTCTGATTCCTGATATGCACCTTAATGTTTAAGCCCTTTTAAAAAATGTGTTTAATTTCTTGGAATAAAATTCCAGGCTCACATTTCATTTGAAAGATAGTTTGTCTTGTATTAATTGCAAAATTTCACAAACTTTAAAAATATTTAATATTTTTCTCAAAAATGGAAACATTCACAGAGGTAACCTAGTTTTTGTGTAAGCTCTTGCATAAGAAAAATCATAGCTAACATTTATTGAGATTTATTGAGTACTTCCTATTTTCCATGTACAGAATTGGTGTGTGTGTGTGTGTGTATGTGTGTGTGTATAATTTCATTTGAACCTCACAAGATCCTTGTACTTATGTAAATAGAGACTTTTTCAAGG
Source organism: Carlito syrichta (assembly GCF_000164805.1). Lineage (NCBI taxonomy): Eukaryota > Metazoa > Chordata > Mammalia > Primates > Tarsiidae > Carlito > Carlito syrichta. The sequence goes on from NW_007233052.1 coordinate 333,137, forward strand.
TTACTCAATGCAGATTTTCTGTCTTCACTGCCTTATTCTGGTGACTACGAAACTGAGCATTACACAACAGTTGGTAGCTAGCCAGTGGAATATTGGCATATGACACTGATATAAAGAACATCAAAAGAGAGAATGATCCTTGCTATGTGGGTGTGCCTCAAATAAACCACAACAAAGTGCCAGACAGAAGGTGAATGCTCATTTTGTGGGATGGATTTTATACAGAGGACGAGAGGACTCGATTCATATTCAAAGCAAAGCACATATTTTAGGAACAGTTAAATGCTGATTACTCGTCTGCAATTCTGTTTTTAATTAAATACTACCATTAAGCACCACACTAAATAATGTGCTAACATTTCGGTTTGTAGATAAGATCTTAATCTGAGGTTCTTCACCACAGAAGTTTTACAGGTTGGACTTAGAAGTCTAGTGGTTGTGGCAGCACTGCCCTTTTGCGTCCACAATTCTGCATCTATAGGAGACATCTGCACATAAACTGTTTCACCTAGAGCTGTGTTTACCAGACTCAGTACTGATTATACACACATCCAAATGGAGAACATGAGTGACAAAACGAATGATATAAACGGAGCCATGAGTTCTGTTCTTGTTTTGACTCCTACACTACCAGCCTAGAAACATAATGTACATGATAGATAATGATATTGCAGAAGAACAGAAAGCTTACAACCGACTCCTTTCTAGATAGGCTATACACTAAAACTTGAAGAACTGAAGTGATTTACAAAAGATCACACAGAGTGTTGGTGGCACAATAGGATAAAATCCTAGCTTTGAGCAATTCACATTATTTTTATGAATATTAATTGGTGCCTCTGCGAAATTTAAAAAAATTTAAAGAAGATTACTTCTTGGCTGCATCCAGCAGAAAAGGTTGTAGTCGTTTAAGATTTCAAATGCAAAATACATGTGTATGGAAAACAGCGATCCAAGAAACTTACTTTAGAATTGAACAACTCAATTGTTCAGGGTTCTGGTTTCGTCGTATTGTACAAGTGTGTGCGTGCATGCGTCCACACTTGTGGAAGTTCATAGAATATAAAGTTTATGGCAGTAGTATTTAATTCCCTCATCAGCAATTCAAAAGATCTTTGATTGCAAGAACCCAGTATGCTAAAGATATGTCATTTCTTTAGAAGATACAGCTGTGGTCAAAGGATAAAACTTTGCAGAAACAAGAAGTCAAATCCATTCTATTTTCTTGGCTCAGAATAAGTAGTCATTAGCGTTTTATGTTAAGACCAATGTTAAGGGAAGATAAAAATCTGCATTTGCTTACGTGTCACATGGGTGCCCCATAGGCATAAACATAATCCCAAATTATGTATTTATCTGTAAGTTTAAAATGTTAGGCTCATATTAATTCATTACTTAATACATTAAACAACCTATTAGATCTTTGAAAGAATCAGTTTCTTCATATGTAAAATTGAAATAATAAAACCAATGATCATACTTACTTCGAAGCTAGCCAGGAACTATATATATTACTTAGGAAAAATGCTTTCTGCATGAAAGCATAGCAATAAATTTAAATATTATTGCTACTTTCATCAATAACTATATATTGAAACATTATATGCTCAGTACATTTTACTATAACCATAAACCTTTGATAATGATTTGATCTCTTAATTTGTTTTGCAATTATATATCAAGATCTATTATAGAGCTATAGATATAAAAAGGCAGTAATATCGAGCAAAAATTATTTCAGAAATAGTAATGAGAATCAAAATGTATGTGCATATTTATCAAGCAGATGAAATACTTTTGAAAGAATGATGAGGAACAAAAACGTCAGAATGAAGAAAAAGGTGTCAGGAAGAAGTTAGGATATTTTCGATCTCCTTCAACAATGAATGAGAGGCTTTTGCTCTAGAAATGTTTAGTTCCTCAAAATTCCCTTTTTCTATCTCCTAAATTAAAAACCATCACCGCATGCAATAACAGATTTGCTCTCAAACTTTTGTATTATTATTATTATTATTATTGGTGATATTGTGTTCTTAATATCTGGAGTAAGAAAACTCTACAAGGATAGTCTTTGCCTATCTATACTCAAATTTAAGCCAAAAAACTGATATGAAAGAGGTTAAGTATAAGATCCATGTCATTTAAAAACAAACTCATTTTAATACTGCCTTTTTGACTCCATTTGGCTGAAAATAAATAAATGAAAACTCCTGTTTGTTAAGAATGTCCATCACTGCAATCTGTGTGTAAATTGAATGTCGGGAAAAAAAACCTGCAGAAGCGTTTTGAGAATTGAGTAATTTGTATTCTTATATTTCAGGGGAAGTGGGTTGAAGCAAAATATTAATGTGACAAGTCACTATGAGCTTGGAGGGAGAAGAGCATATTAATGCCCTGATCTTATTTCACCGAAGGCATATGACACTTCTGGACAGCTCAAGAGATTGGCTGCAACCTCTGGAAGGAAAGAGAGGTGATCACTGAAGCCACGCTGTGCAGCTGTAGGATGCTCGAATCAGTGCAGACTTTAATAAGTCACTAGCTGCTTCCACACGCCTGTCATAAACTTTGTGTCACAATTTCAGTGAAGAGAGAATCTAAGACAAAGAACTTCAGGAAGGGGAAGTTGAAGCAAGACTGGCGAGGATTGGCAGGCCCAAATTTGATCTGCCTTCTGTTGCGCTCACTGTTCCCTGAGAAGCTCATGTCAGTCTCACCCGGCCAAGTTTTCAAACACAGCACCCAATTTGGGAAGTGTCTGAACACAATCGAGTTGTCATAGCCCATCCTGTGGGCATTCGGGCTTTCTGGTAATGATACTAATTTGGAAAGCCAAGTTGGAGTTTAGACCGCGGTGCTTTCATTAGCCTCTATGAAGTCAGAATTTAAATTTTGCCTTTTAAAGTTGTAAACATTTTTAGAAAACTTGGTTTTCCCCCCCTCCCACCCCAAGCTAGCAAGACTCTTAACACATGTTCTTGCATGTGACTTTGTGATGCTCTGAGAATGACTGATGGGAGGTTTACCCATACACTTTTAAGTTACCTATGAATGATGACTACCAGGATTAAAAGAGGAAAGACCCAGGACACTAGGTAACATTTTGGGATAAAGATATTTTAACGGAATCGCTTTTACTGCAAACGCCATGAATGGTACCTCTGTGCAGAAGTTAACATGTGGAAAGCAGAAAGAAATTTTAAAAAATATAAATAAAAAGTCAAATAAGTTCTGTGTATAGGCCTGGTGCTAATATTGTATATTTCTTTCTTTGCAGATCTGGAGTTAAGGCTAAAATGTGGGTTATTGTTCCTAAGTGGTCATTATTGTGTATGTTGTCTCCATGTATTTAAATAAAGCTTTATTTATAATCTAGAGATTGAAAACTTCATCAAGCCTAGGCATGATCTTTTTACCTACTTAAGGACTACACACATGATGCCGTGCAAAGAAGGAACAATCAACACACATTGAGTGAGTCATCATTAAATCTATTTATGTTTTCTACAACACAGAAGTATATATTCAACATTTCCCACCAAAAGTGGCAATAAATAAATATCGAACTGGCTTGAAAAAACAGTCAAGTCTACTTTCCTCCCTAATTGTATCACTTTTCTATTTTTTTATTGCAAGCATTCTTTTGAGTATCACAAAACATATTATCTAAACTATGTATCTGCAGATGTCAAAATGGATACAGAGTGTGCCAAAAAGTGTATACACATTTAAGAAAGAAAAAACTGTATTAAGATTTTAATATCCAATAAGATGAATACAAGTTCTGTTCGACTTCTGCAGTCATAAGAGGCACTCAAAGTGGTTCCCATCAGCATCCAGACACTCCTGATTACAGCGAACTAAAAGTAATACATAGATAACATCTCTTAAAATGTGTATACTTGTTTTGGGCACCCCTGGGACATGCAAGCATAAATAGTATGCCCCCACGTGCACTTATATCTTAATTGCATTATTTTGTACACTTCACCATTTATGAAAGGGATATCCAAATGCGGTTCCCCCTTCCAAGTGTATTTCTCCTCATGTTTCACTCCCAGTGTAGATGGGCCATCCATAAATATTCTGAGGATCCAAGTTGCCTTCGAATGCTTATTCCATCACCCCATCATCCCCATCTCCATGTGGGAACCACTGGCTTACTCTATCAACCTCAGGAAAGGAGAAAGAAGACATTAAGAGAAAGCAGTATTCTCTTAAGGAATTGGCATGGGCTTTGTCTATGCGCCTACTGCTTATTTTCTGTGAGTGAGAACTTAGCAACTTGCCAACAGACAGGAGAGCTGGGACGTGTCATGTGCAGTTGGGCTCTCAGGGACCTTGCTAAAACAAATTTGGAAGGGGTAGCAGGAGAATGGGTCCTGGGAAAGTTAGTAAGCTTTGCCACATTGATGCATGTTTTTTCAATTTCGTTTTTCATTTCACCAATAAAAATGGTATATTTTTTTACTGTGTTCAAAATGATGTCTTGAAATACATATATGAGGGGCACTCAGAAAAAAGAAAAAAGGAACTTTCTTTTGAAGGGCTGGTCCCCTGTCGTACATTTGAAATATGTTCCTTCAGATCAAACGTCAACCAAAGCGTTCACCTGGCAGTTTTGAGAAGGTTGCATCACAATTTTTGGAAGAAGCGTCCCAAGTTGTGGCAAACAGGTGACTGGTTCTTCCACCATGAGGATGCATCTGCCCACACCGTGCCGACTGTTTGCAGGTTTGACCAAAAACGACCCTAGTTAGCCCATCTCACTCTCAGCAACAATTTGTTTCCTCAGTTTAAAAAATGTCCTCAAAGGGAAACGTTTTGCTGATGTGGAAGAGGTGAAACAGAAAAACGGCAGAAGCACTAAAAGGGATCAACACTGATAAGTTTACAAACTGTTTTAAGCAGTGGAAAAAGCATCTCAATAGGTATATTGCATTGAACAGAGAGTACTTTGAAGGTTACTAAAGTTTAAACATGTAAGAATTAATACACAATTTTTAATAAATAAATTCCAGGTTTTTGGGGTCCCTCTTGTATATGGTGAAATGGTTGAATCAACCTAATTAGCATATACATTATCTCATATACTTTTCTTGATGGTGAGAACACTTAAAATCTACTGTTTTAGCAATTTTTTAAAAATGTAACATATTGTTATTGACTATTGTTACCATGTTGTACAATAGCGCTCCTGAATTTATTTCTCCTGTCCTACTGAACTTTTGTAGCCTTGGATCTGTTTTTCCCCAATCCACCTCAGCCCCCAGCCCTTGGTAATCATCATTCCACTCTCCACTTCTGAATCCGAATTTTTTAGATTTCACATTTAAACTTAATATAGTCGATCATTGCTTAACGACACGGATACATTCTAAGAAATGTGTCGTTGGGAACTTTCTTCATTGTGGGGAATTCATAGTGTGCATTCACACAAACCTGGATGGTCTAACTTCCTACACACCTAGGATATATGGACATATGGTCTAGCCTATTGTTCCTAGGCTATAAACCTGCACAGCATGTTACTGTAGTGAACACTCTAGGCAAGGGTAATACAGTGGTAAGTATTCATGAATCTAAACATAGAAAAGTACGGTAAAAATAGGGTTAAAAAGATAAAGGGTATACAAGATAAAAAAAAAAAAGGGTACAACTACATAAAGCATTTACCATGGATGAAGTTTGCAGGGCTCGGAAAGAGTCAGTGAGTGAGTGTTGTGTGGATGTGAAGGTTTAGGACATTACTGGGAACATTTACAAAGTCCACTACTGTAGACTTTTTAAACACTGCTACACTAAATTAATTTTTTAACCTTCCTTTTTTTTGCCAGTTCAGTGGCTCACAACTGTAATCCCTGCACTTTGGGAGACAGAGGTGAGAGGATTGCTTGAGCCCAGGGGTTCGAGACCAGCCTGGACCACATGGTGAGACCTCATCTCTATAATAAATCAAAAACTTAGCTGAGTGTGGTGGCACACACCTATAGTTCCAGCTACTTGAAAGGCTGAGGCAGAAGGATCACCTGAATCCAGCAGGCCGAGGCTGAGGTGGCTGTGAGTGTGCCACTGCTCTCCAGCCTGGGCGACAAAGTGCGACTCCAGCTCCAAAAAATAAATAAATAAACTATTTTTTTCTTCAGTGATAAATTAGACTTATTTTACTGTAGCATTTTTACTTTATAAACTTTTTAAAATTTGGAGACTCCGTAATAACATTTAGCTTAAAACACAAATACATTGTACAGCTGTATAAAAATATTATCTCTCTGCGTATCCTTATTCTATAAGCTTTTTTTAAGAATAAAAAAGCTTTTTTATGTATTATACAGTTGTGAGCCACTGAACCGGCAAAAAAAAAAGTTTAAAAAGTTAATTTAGTGTAGCAGTGTTTAAAAAGTCTACAGTAGTGGACTTTGTAAATGTTCCCAGTAATGTCCTAAACCTTCACATCCACACAACACTTACTCACTGACTCTTTTCTGAGCTCTGCAGACATCATCCATGGTAAACGCTTTATGTAGTTGTACCCAGGTATTCGAGACAAACCTAGGCAGCACAGCAAGACATCTCTCTACAAAAAATTACCAGGGCATGGTAGCACATGCTTGTAGTTACAGCTTCTTGAAGAGAGAGGATCACTTGAGCCCGGGAGGTCAAGGCTGCTGTGAACAATGATCGTATCACTGCACTCCAGCCTGGGTGACGGAATGAGAAAGAAAGAAAGAGAGAAGGAAGGAAGGAGGGAAAGAAGGAGGGAGGGAGGGAGAGAGAGAGAAAAGGAAGGAAGGAAGGAAGGAAGGAAGGAAGGAAGGAAGGAAGGAAGGAAGGAAGGAAGGAAGGAAGGAAGGAAGGAAAGAAAAGAAAAAGACATATCATCAGTGGCTTAGTAGATGGGACCACTTTCCCTTACTCTTAAGTGCTTTGGAATAAGTTTATTATATCATAGATATCTTTCTTTTTATTCTTCTTCTCAAATTGTTTGACAGTAGTGCTCTTCATTTACATGATTCAATTTTCAACAGCAGTTAAGCTGCCTTGGATCTTGAAATGAGATCTATCACTGACCTAATCTTTTTCTATTCTTCACAGATTGGCTTGTACAGTAATATGAATATTATTGTATCTATTTCCAAATCAAAATACTGAAGTTCACACCATGTAAGTAAAGTCCGGATATAAATACAGATCTTGTAACTCTAGTCTGGTCTTCTTCCCTCACAGTGACCTTGTATTATTTTGAAGACCATATTACCAACTTTTCTAAGGATCATTAACTTAGTAACTAAAGTATTGCTAAGTATTAATAAGAGCAGCGAAGATGATTGTTACAGAAAGTTAATTCTTAGAAAAATATGTGAATGTACCTTGCTGTTTTCTTGTTATAAGAACAATTGTGTCCAATAAAACATTTCAATAAAACCTGAAACTTTGTTTTGAATTTTCACAGAGGCTTTTTTTGAACACCTTGAGACTGTCATATGCAAAGTAAAAATTGTATTTTACTCAAAAACTACTAGCTTATAATCTCATAAGAGGCACTTAGTGTCATTAACTAAATAATCTGCTACTAGGGCACACAAGATCATTTTCACAGCCTTAGAATATTATATTTAGTATCTTACTTGGAGTATTTTTATTAACATAATAAAAAACTAAGTAATTTAAAATTATTTAATTGTTATATCTTACAATTAACAGGGAGCTCTCAACTTCATTTTTAATCCTATGGGACCACCTGCATTCCTGTCATTGACCAAAGCATTCTTTGATGAATGATCATGTTTATTTTTCTGTGCTTGGCTTATTTTACTTAACATTTAAAATCGTGCCCTTCAAATTCATACATATTATCACAATACATATATAGATATATAAGATACTTATATATCTATATATGTATTGTGATAATATGTATATGAAACAAATCTTTATCTCCTTATCTGTGGAAGGAAATATTTAGGTTGTTTCCATATCTTGGCTATTGTGAATAAATACAATGAACCTCAGTGTACAGATATACACTGAATTTGTCCTTTTTGAATATCTAGCCAGTAGTTGGATGGTTGAATCATATGGTAGTTCTATTTTTAATTTTTTGAGAAACCTCCATACCGTTTTCCATAATGGCTATGTTAATTTACGTTCTTGCCAATGGTATGTGGGTTCTCCTTTCTCCACACACTCTCTAACACTTTCTAATTTGAAAATTTATACATATCTATCATTTCAAGGAAATCCGTAAGAACTTTGAAGTTGAGAGTTCCCTGGACACTGTCACTCTTTTAAATTAGTACTGTTTAAACTTAATCTGGTTTAGTATCCTTCCTTTCGCTTTATTAGAATCAGAGAAGTTATGAATTCACATCTGTCGTGATTGTTCCACCGTCTATGATGGTGGCAGCAATTAGTGGCCAGGTTGCACACATTTTTTAGCAGAAACGGTCAATGACATTTACCGTTATAAATATTATGTGACAACTAAAGAACTCCAAATGATTTATAATTTATAAACTCCAGTGGATTGTAAGTTGATGACACCATGGAGACTAGTATGCAGAATATATTTAACAGGATTACAGAAAATATCAAGTCATAGTCTCACAATAAGAAAATGTGCATTCCTACTTAAGTCACACCGTGTCAACATCCCCTTAAAGCAAAATTAAAACTTTCGTATGTAATCATTCTGACTTGTTCCGGACGTAAGGATCTTGTATACCTCTGCTGTCATTAAACCATCTGAAATCAGCATGGGTTATCAAGGTGTGACTTCAATATATGAGATCTAAAAGGAAATTTGTAATTTGGCTTCTGAAAACTTTAGGTTTCAAATCTGCATATGCTGTTTAATTTATTTTCAAGTTTTAATAAAATTAATAGAATACAATGAATAAGTTTTAATAAAACTTAGTGAATAATTGTTTAAAAGCTCAACTTAACTATGAGGAAAATATAATTTGCTTACCCGAGAATGGTCCAAATTATTGAAAATCACTGTTTAAAGCTGTCTGAATGGTGGGATCAGAAGAAGAATACCAACTGGGTATTTTATATCCAAGGTAGAGATCTTGGATATAAATGTGCTAATGTTTATTTGTCCACAAAGTAGATGACTTGATGCATCAAGAAATAGTACAGGAGACAAGCTACCAATAATCAAAGTGCTATTCAATCATTCAATAAATACTCATTGCTCATTGCATGCATTCTTTGTTCTGGATACTGCAGCAGATATAAAGAATTCAGCAGAAGGAATAAAATGATCTATTCCCTAATGGAATTTAAATTCTGACAATCAGCACATGATTGCAATTTTGATGACCGCATGGAAGGAGATGTAGAGAGGTTATTAACTGATTAGCAAAGATCTTAGTTGACATACCAAGGATGGTGTAAACTTACCTATGTGAAGTGATAGTGGTAGGGAATAGGAGTTCCAGAAGAAGTGACTTCCTGTTTTAATGTTTGAATATGAAAAGAGTAATCCCATTTGCCTGAAGCTTAGAGTCAAGAGTAAGGGAGCATGAAAGATGACCCTCAGGAGAGGGATAGAGGCAAAACTTTACAGGAACTTGTTATCTGTATGAAGCACTTGGAACTTTCCATAAATGGCCATGGAAAATTATCAAAGGGTTTAAGTAAAGCAAGGATGCAATTAGATTTGCATTTGCAAACCATCACTTTGTAAAACAGCAAAGTGTGGATGTCAGATGGGATGGGTCTATCCCTAAAACCCGGGTAATAACAATAGGCAGTAGCTGTTTGACCTACAGCAATGGAATGGAGGTAAAAAGAAGTTGACAAAATAGGAAGGATGTGAATCAATGCAGTTTAGTGAATCACTAAGTCATTAAAAATCTGTTAATAAAAGAATAACACAATTGGGTGATGGAAGAGTGTGGAAGAGAGAGGACTCAAGGATGACTCCAAAATTGCCAACTCCAACACTTGGTGAATATCACCATCATTCAGTGAGATTAAAGACACCAGCGGAGGGGCTTGCTTGACAGTGTGGCGAGAGGTTGTGAAACCATTCATTGAAGTTGTCTTTAAAACATCAGAGTGAAGCCATCTAGTGAGGGACTGGGCATATAATTCGTTGCTTAGGACAAGTCCTAGATTGGAGATAAAAATTCAAGAGTTCTCAGCCTACCTCTGGAAGCTAAATTAATGAGAAGATGAGATTATTTATGGAGAACATCAAATACACATTAAGACAGGCCAAATCAAGGCATAAAATTATGGTGTATTATATTCTTCCCCTTTATTAAACAGCCTAAACAAAGTAATTCCCACAATTCTCTAGTTTTAGTGTATATCTAGGATCCAAAAAAGCAACTTTTCTGAAAAAATAATAATGATAAGTGTTGATTTCAAGAACAAAAACAGTTAATTTAAACATCTGAAGAATTATAAGATATAACATTAAATAATTTCAAATTACTTAGTTTTTTATTATGCTAATAAAAATGCTCCAAATAAGATACTAAATATAATATTCTAAGGCTGTGAAAATGATCTTGTGTGCCCTAGTAGCAGATTATTTAGTTAATGACACTAAGTGCTTTTTATGAGATTATAAGTTAATAGTTTTTGAGTAAAATACAATTTTTATTTTGCATACGACAGTCTCAAGGTGTTCAAGAAAAGTCTCTGTGAAAATTCAAAACAAAGTTTCAGGTTTTATTGAAATGTTTTATTGGACACAATCGTTCTTATAACAAGAAAACAGCAAGGTACATTCACATATTTTTCTAAGAATTAACTTTCTGTAACAATCATCTTCACTGCTCTTATTAATACTTAGCAATACTTTAGTTACTAAGTTAATGATCCTTAAAAAAGTTGGTAATATGGTCTTCAAAATAATACAAGGTCACCGTGAGGGGAGAAGAACAGACTAGAGTTACGAGATCTGTATTTATATCCGGACTTTACTTACATGGTGTGAACTTCAGTATTTTGATTTGG
>NW_007233052.1:344343-426578 GCF_000164805.1 Carlito syrichta
CCTTCCTTCCTTCCTTCCTTCCTTCCTTTTCTCTCTCTCTCCCTCCCTCCCTCCTTCTTTCCCTCCTTCCTTCCTTCTCTCTTTCTTTCTTTCTCATTCCGTCACCCAGGCTGGAGTGCAGTGACATGATCATTGTTCACAGCAGCCTTGACATCCTGGGCTCAAGTGATCCTCTCTCCTCAAGAAGCTGTAACTACAAGCATGTGCTACCATGCCCTGGTAATTTTTTGTAGAGAGATATCTTGCTATGCTGCCTATTTTGTCTAGAATACCTGGGCTCAAACGAGTTCAAGTGATCCTCTTGCCTCAGCCCCCCAAAGTACTGGAACTATAGGTATGAGCCTCCACACCTGGCCTGATGATACTTCTTGAAGAAAATCATATTGACATTAAAAAAATACTATTCGCTTCTGTTTTAGACACTCCCATGAAGTAGGAAAACATTGTCAGCTATAACAATGGGTGCATACCACATCTGCATAATTCAAAACTAAATATTAAAAAGTTACATGAATATCCTTTAAATGTTTTAAACTCTTTGAAAACCGAGGAAGTATCATTTTGAGCACACGATCACTTTAGAAACTCATATATTATGAAAAAGTTGAAGAATCAATTGATGTCCATAATCAAAATTGTAAATTGAATTAGGCTTACTTTTTCATAAAATGTATAAATTTAGTAAGTGAAACTGACTTACTTTTCTAGGAAGATAACTTATTAATGTAATCTGTCATTTTAACGTGAATTTCTTCCTCTTGACAATTCATTGTTCACACAGTTATTAACAAACATTATTTTATTTCTATGCAATATCTTTGGCTTTCTCAGATTGGCAGTCATAGAATTTAAAAGTTTACATAACTAGTCTTCCTGAAACTTCTGCCATACTTTTATGTCAATATCTAATACTACATTACAGACAAGTAGCCTTAGAAGAGCCATGGCAGAGTGTGACAAGTGTTTGCAATATATGCAAACACAAGTGAAATTAGCTTTCATTTCTCCCAGAAGTCATTAAATAGTAGATGTGAACAATATAAATTACTTCCTGTCATCTTCTTACATTTGATCAGTTGAAAGATTCCTTTATGAATGTGGGAAGAAGAAAAGTACTTGGATATGTGACACCCCTTTATGTTCAATTTGAAGGTTTGCTCAATTTTATATTCACACTACTCTACTTACTGATGGTCTTTCTTCAAGATGGGATTCCTTTGATAGTCAAGCATCTTATATCTTATTCCTCCAGGCTAAGATCTCTATTTTCACTGCTTCTTTTGGAAAATTAGAATTTCTGTCTTCCACAATATTAAGTAGAGATTTTTTTAAAGTGCTTCTGACTTGACAAAAAAAAAATGCATTAGCTGTGAAAACTGACAAAATTTTGCTTGTGGAGACTGGGGGAACCAGCAAAGCCTCTATTACTAACATATTGCTTTTTATTATAAAATATGACTCCCATTAGTTTTGGACTACAGCCAAGTGTCTTCTCATAGTTTAAAAAGGAGTTACCTTGACAAGATTCGACTTAAATCACATCTTGATCTATATTATGAACACAAAAGAATCCTTTCTGCATTAAAGTGACAATAAGAGTCTGATTTATAATCCTAAAGCAAAGAAATTTGAAGTTAAGTAAATCAAATGACTTAGGACTTGTGCCTAGGTTTTATTTTTTTTTTTTTGCAAGAGTGTGAAATCTATGAGGGAAAAAAAAAAGAATAACTGCTATACCAAGCATTCCATCTGTAAATTCAAAGTATGTGGGTATGTTAAGAATGCATTTTCAGTCTGCTGAATTTCAAATAGATAATCTGAAGTAAGACAAGTGTCTCCTCAGAACTGCAATGTAGTTTGTGGTGTTTCTGTAATTGTAAGTGTGCTTTCTTCCCTCTCTCTCTTTCTCCCCCTCTATTTTTACTGGAAGTGTGTTACATATACACATCTTGTTCACATGTTTCATAATACTAAACACCTTCAAGAAAATTCATTTGTGGTTAACTTAGTCAACTAAACACCTGGTATTTCTCTAAGCCTCTAAGAGTAATACCTCTGTAAAAGAAAACATCTCTACAGAGAACAGAAAAAGAGGCAAGCATTTATTTAGCTTAAAAAACATTCAGTCAATGTCAAGAACTGGTTGAATGCTGGAAAAGTTAGCCCAAATCCATGCCTTCATGGAACTTACATTAAGGACGAGTCTAACATAAATGTAGTAATTGTCTAATGATTATCTCGTGTGTAGTAGGGTAGATCAAAAAGTGGAAGATTAAAGAAAGGCCCAGAGTATTGGGGAGAAACTTTTGAAAGAAAGACGTACTGAAACTGTGTTTTTAGGATAAACGAGGAAGGCAAAATGTGCTCTAAGCAGACGAAATGCCATACATGAAAGCCTGTCTTGACAAAACACATGTTCAAGGGATAAAAGAGCATTTTCCTGGAGATGGTGAAGAGATGGTAGAGAGTGTTCAACCATGCTTTTGGGATATCCAAGGTGAGCATTCCTTAGACACAGCTCTGAAGACATTATTTAACACTGAGGATGAAATTTTCTGTAAAGAAACCAACTCAATGAGAAATGGTCAGCATGAACTGCAAGGATATTTTCATTCTCCCTCAGATAAGATGTTCCACAGGCTGGAGCAGAATTAAAACTTCATTCGCTTTTTAGAATGTTTGTCCTTAGACATGCCCGATCTGCACATAGATAATTATTATCTATCTAAAGAGTGACCCAGATAGAAATAATTGATTAAGCTAAATTCAATACTCTGGATATTTAACAGTTTTGCACACAACTAAAATTTACATATTAACAAAATCAGTAAATATTTGTATATAATATAGCACTTTTTTAAAAGGAATTTTTAAAGGATAATTTCTTGGTGCGTGCTCTACTAGAAATCATATTACAATTTAAAAGAACTTAAACAGCTCCATAAGCAATATAATATGTTTTTTAATTATTAATGCTGTTTCTATGCCTTATTAAAATTAACAAATACAAGTTAGTGTTTGAATTAACCTAGCAACACTACTTTGCAGAAATACTACAAGCTTTTTGATTATAACAACCTAATATAGTACATTTATTCTAAGCTACCATGACATAGTTTTATATATATGTATGTGTGTGTGTATGTGTATAAGTATGTATATGTATATGTATATTTACATCAAATGTAAATGTGAGGCTTTTACTTTGCCACTGTGCAGTTTTCTTCCATTTAAACTTAAATTTAAAATAGAAAAAATACAAAAACTATATTAGCAGTTCTTCATACTACTGCTACCAATAAAAGTGTACATTTTACTTAACATAGAACAAAGGAGCTAATTACAATTGGACCTAAATTCTCATTAGGGAGATTCGGACTATATTTTGTTTCACTTGTTTTTAAACAACTAACAAAGAGGCATTGTCGTGTTTTCATGAAATCAACAATTTTGACTCAAGCAAACAAGTCTAAAATGAAAAAATAGTTGAGGTAGTAGATAATTTTCAGATGATAAAACTTCAGACTTTTCAAGAAGCATGGTTTAAAGATTGAGAAGCTAAGACACTGCCATAATTTGCTAGTGTCAAGTCTGAGACCAGATCCAGCTGTCACCTGTGCAGGGCTCTATCCGCCACATCACATGAAGTGATATCTTGGGGCTGCATCGTTGAAGTACTTAGGCCGTGATGATGATAGACTATAATAAGAGCCCCCAATGGTGAACCATCTCTGTCATTAAATTTTTAATGTAACCCAGTGAAGGAGTCTGCCTTACTTCATACTAGATGACTTAGATATTATAAAGAGAAAACATGAAGAAACATACAAATATACAATTTAATTATTTTCCTCAAACACATACTACTAGCTCAAAGGTAAGTATTATAATAAACTATACTTAGGAGAGAAATTTCCCAGTATTATACAAGCACTTGAATCCATCCTTGAGTGGATTCAAGACTGCTTTTGTCTTTTAGTCTAACACTGCTACACTGAATCTGTAAGTCATCAGCTTAATTGATTAATAGTCAATCGTGTCAAATGGATCATTCAAAATGGTTGCTTGACTTAGCGTAATAAATAAGCAAGTTGATTGAGGGGAGATGATTGAGGTTGTCAAAAGGATATAATCCATTTTTTAGGAAGAAAACAAACACCCCCAAGTATTTTTAATAACTGTAAAGTAATAGAAGCAATCCTGGGCTTGAAGCAGAAAGTGAGATTGAATCCAAATTCTATCACTTCCCCGCTAGATGTTATCAGCTTGGCTGTTAAATTGTATTTAAAGTGAGGTCAGTATTACCTGACTTATACCTCACAGGAAGTTAAAGAGATTAATATGATAATATATTCTATGTTGACTTGTAAGTGAAAACTTAGTGTCCTTGCGTTGGAGAATATGTGAATTACTTTTAAAAAATAGAAATAATTCTTACCAGTGTTAAAATATTTAGCCATCACACTTTTCCACCATCATAAATTACTATATATACATTTTGTTGGATATTTCTCTAGGCTTCTCTGCTTTTCCAATGGTCCAAACCCTGCCAGTGCCCAAAGACAATACATCAACAAACTTCCTTGAGGTTTGGCTACTTATTGTGTCTCACCAAAAGGAACACCAGTAGGAGACTGGAGAGTGGAAGATCATGGTATTCAAGTCTCTAGCCCTTTCCCTATAGAGTTTTCACAGTTATTTCTCAGGTTTAAGGGTAAAAACAGTGACTCGTGATGCTGTACCATCCACTTCTATTGTGTTCCAGCTTGCTCCAACTTTGTAAATACTTCCAACTGAACTCTCTTCATATTCTCAATTTGACAATGCATCCATTCTTTGCTGGGAACCTGACTGATAACAAAACCTTAGCCTTCAGTAATAATACCAAAACTGCAGGACACGGTATCTGGGTTGCATTTTTCTGGTAATAACTAGTGATTTTTCTAAAAATCATACCAACTGTCTCACACGATCCACTTTTAGCACAATAATATATGTTTTCAGGCAAGGAGTCTTTTTTAGGTTGTACCATAGAGCAAAGGCAGCTATGCAGCAAATACGTCAAGATCAATTCCTGCGACTTGCAAATAAATAAAGGGTGAATGATAGAGTTCACTAAAGCACCCACAGTATTTCTTGACAAGGTGTCACCACCAATTCTTCATCAATCTGTGGTGCTAATTCAGTGAGTGATTAGAAAGCCAAAATAAGGATAATGGAGGCATCAACGTGAAAATCTCTGTTCTCAATTCCAGCAACATCAATGGCAGGCAGGAGCTAGCTAGCTACCCAAAGTTTCTGTTTCTCCACTGAATTAGGAATTTGGTGGCAGAGATCAATATTGTGTGAAAATAAAACATGAATTCTATAGTGCTGATTCCATAGTTATTTGTATTCCTCTGATAAATATTGTAAGGATTTTTTGTTGTTGTTGTTAGGCTTGATTTTTATTTCACTTTTATTGTGACTTGTTTGGATATAATACAGTAAACCAATTATCATATTGAGTAATGATTTTGAGGAAGCAATGTTGCCAGCACATAAACTACTCCCTGATCTTGGAAAATTGTAGATGAGTTTCCACATTTCTAGAATACAATGAGCCAAGTTACTTAAAAACAGACTACATGCTTGAAGTGTTTTGTATACAAGAGCTGGCACGGGTGTGTATAGCTGTAAATCATAGTTCCATGCGTAATGTTATTCACTGTTTAAAATTATCCAGACTCTCAAAGCAAAACTCAACATACGCCTCTCTTACAAAAGGAACCAGGATTTGATTTTGATCTCATTTGTCAAAATTTTGCTCCACTGGTTCTATGTTTTATAGGCCAAACACAGGAGAGGGGTGATTTTGTATTTTTAATAGGACTTTAAAAACTAAGAGTTGAAATAACTTTTCAAAGCATCTAATTGGATCATAAGCAATCATGTTTAAACTGAGGCAATCAAGATTTTTAAAGATAGAAGATTTCATTGGCTTTGTTACTTTAAAAGTGTGGTGTTATACAGAATAAAAATTTAATGTTATTGAATCTGAAGAAGGCAACTTTTGGAAACAGAGAATCTCCATCTATAGAAAATATTTTTATTCAGGTCTGAACTATTTTATGGACTCTGCAAGTTTTTCAAAAGAATATCTTAATGGCTTATTATCAGGTACTTAATATAATGATATAGCAATGACTTATCAATTTTCTATTCATATAAGTAGATCAGCCCACAACTCATGAAGTAACAGATATTGAAATAGCAGCTAAAGAAAATTTAAACTCTTTAAATGATGAAATACATTAGAAAAGTAACTCAAGATTGACCTACTGGGCCACAAATGTAATTGATGAACTAAAGATATGGACTTCCCTACATATTGCTGATTTGATAGAAATTCTTTTATTTCATGGTATTTTTTTACGTGATTCAAGAAATTTTATAAAAATGTGAATTCTATTACTAATCATTTTTCCTTTAAGCAACATATTTTTATAATTTTATATTACATTTTAGGTGAAAAAAATTCTAAAACTTTTTTGAGGGATGTAAATGACAGAAATAAGTTAATTTTCATCTTTGAGCAATAAACATTTGGTAGAAAAACAGGATATGTAATCTTCTAGTTCATGTGTAAGGGGAATACTTTCTTAACAAGAATGATTTTGGCGAAGTTTAATTTTTAATATAGTTCCTATATTTGTTTGCACAAGTATAAACTGGCCCATCTCATTTAATTTTCTTAGCCATGAAAGTGTGCTTTTAATATGTTTATATGATAATTAGAAGGCATTTTTTCTAGCCACATAGTTTCTACATGATTGGCATAAAAGCTTTTACTGCTAGTACTTAATGAGAGCTTTGTATTAGATGTGTCAGAAGTACCTTCTAATTAAACAATAAAAAATAAGAGTTGATTGTAGCTGAATAGGTTTTGTTAAAATACCTAAGATTTGCTTCCAAAGAGTTATCTGAAGAGGTGTGTAATGTAATAAGTGTAGTTCTAGTACAAGGGAGAAAGAAATGCAGAATGGAAGACATGTGCTTATTCTATGTAAGACTAAACATACTGCCCCTGCCTAGTTGTTTTGGTTTGTTGGGAATGTCCATGCCTTCTCCTCTAAGCTGCTCTTGTACAGTGTGTCTTCATCAGAGATTGTATTTTTACTAGCAAAATGTCACTAAATTTAACATGAAGGAATAATACTTACTGAGTGAGGCATTAAAAAGGAAGGAGAGAGAATGGGATCTAAGATGCAGCATAGACATATTGGTTTATGTGAATTACCTGATATAATTACTCAAATTAGGAAGAAGGTATTTTCCTGGAGCTCTATTTATTTCCAAATGTTTGGGGCAATGTTTAGGTGACAGATTCTACCTGTCGAGTTTTTATTTAATATTCATAATAAATTGTGAGTAGCCTTTTATTCATTCATTCATTCATTTAAAAAAAAACGTTTAGTGGATGCCTATTTCAAAGTAGGTTTTGTGCAAGATACTTATGCTATGAAGAGCAGAAAGCGCTTTCAGTTCTGGTCTAGTGACTTAGTAGATGGTGCTGGCATTAACCAATACAAGAAGGGGATTAAAATTTTGTTAATATATCTTTTTTACTTTTTATGTGTTTTTAATTTTAAGTTCAGGGGTACACATGCATATTCATTATATGAACATATTGCATATTATAAATTTTTTTGACTTCATAGTCTATTTATAACAACTTGCTCAGTAACTAAAGAAGTATACTAAGGTAACTTGCTAGTTGGTTTAGAAATTCTAAAACGGGGCCACACCCTTGGGTCCTCTCCCACTGTGGGAACTTTCCGTCTTCTCAATAAAAAATTGCTTTCAAAAAAAATTCTAAAAGGATGTTTTTCTTGAGTTTATTTCATAAAGTCTCAATTACCAAGGTAATTATGGATTTCCTCTCTCTGTATTACTTGTAAATTCCCGCAATTTTGAATGAATCTAAAAACATCAAAAGAAAAATGCATATATTATAGAAATAGATAATTTTCTCTGCGGATACTTCAGATTTGCTCTCCCATCTTATCTAATTTCATTTGGTTCTGTCAGATTCTAGACCTCAGAAAAAAAATAATTGAATCTGTTCGGACCTAGGAATTTTTTCTTTCAGTTTTAGCAAGACATATAGCATTTAGTGTAGTTGTTTAACTGTAGTTGGTAGTGCCATACTGTGGAGTAGATGTATGTTAAACACTTTTAAAAACTTAATTTAGTTGCTGAAATTGTAAGAGACATACATGAGGTTAGACTAGAATCATCGGACTTGACCATGGCATAAAACATGCCTTCCCAGTGTTTCATACGTATAAAAGATAAAATAAATTCTTTCACATCCAGTGGGTGATACACTTCAAGTTCTAGGTGGTGTTTAATGCCCCTGATTCCCTCACCACTCCAATAATCATAGTAATAAGGATCAAGGGCATGTTGAGGCCACAGCACTGGAGGATACCTACTTCAGGTATGAGTGAAGATCAAATCCTTCTACAAAAGTACGTATCCACGTAACAGTTTCAACTGTAAATATTCTCTCTTTTAAACATTTTAAAGAACGATCTCCTTTACAGCTGGTAAAGTATGAAGAAGATAAAAAGGCAAAGACAAAGAGAAAGACAAAGAGGAAGAAGAGAAGGAGAAGAGGAAAAGCATAAGGCAAAGGCACATTTAATGTGTTAAGTCATTTACACGCCTCATTAAATTCTATTTCATCCTCATTATAAAAAGATGGTATTACTATGATTATTATGACCTAAAAGTGATAATAGTTGCTAATGCTTATTGACCATTTGCTATATGCTAGGAATATTCTAAGGCCCTTACATGTGTTCATGTATTGTTGCAGTAATTCTGTGAGGTAGGTACTCAAAAAAAAAAAAAAAAGTGTTATCCATCCTCAGTGCAACAGTTGTTGCAAAGCAGTATTTCATAGTAGTCATAAATATGTGTACTCCCTCATTCTTACTCAGTACAGGAGAAATCACTGGGTATGTCCATGGACAACTTCTCTTTCTGTTATATAATCTTTGACTTCTTATTGTCTCAAATTTTGCAGAGGGTCTTTGATTATTCATTCTCCAAAATGTAAAAACCTAAAGACAAGGTGACTGCATCAGACTTATTGAATGACCGAGTCACCTAAAGAGAACTAAAATATGGAATGGCAATGTTTTATGCTAATGAACAGAATGTTCAATTTCATACGCTTTAGTAGGATTGTTTTAGGGAAAAACGGAAGGTGAAAAATCAATCTTTAGAGCAAATCAGCTCTTGGGTACATGCCTGTTTATACTGTCTTTAGTGATGCCAGCAATGGAAACACTTACTCTTTCTTCAAAATTCATCAGCATTGAATCTTCACCTTTTTTGAAAGAAACATCTCAGACTGGTGCAGTTCAAGTTTACCTCCTGGCGAAAATATATGTTGCAGTGCATTTGAAGTTACTCAACTCAAGCCTTTCCAGTCCAGCCCTCTTTAAATGTTTTCTGCCAGAAAGAGAAGCAGATATGCAGGTTCATTCTTTCCAGTTGATTATTAGTTAACAACGAGTTAACACATGTGTGTATTTGCACATGCACACACATATTTCTAGTGGACAAATACAATTCTGAGGAATAGGACTATGACACCTCCGCCCCCTAGTAAAGACAAATATTTTATTTTACTATTGTGTATATTTAAGGTGTACAACATAGCTTTTCAATATACTTATCTTGATATACACATGCATAGTGAAGTGACAATTTGCCACATTTATCATCTCAAACAGATACCTTTTATATCATAAGTGTATTAGAATCCATTCTTTTGCCAATTACCAGTACACACAGAGTAGTATTAATCCTGGTCCTCACATTGTGTATCAAGTCTCCAGACTTATGCACCCCCTTATCTGCAACTTTGTGAGTTTTAATCTATTTCCCAATACCCCCCCCCCCACCATCATCCAACCACCTACTTACTCTCTGCTTTAAGAATTCAATTTTTTCTTTTGGTTAGCTTTTACTTGTAAGTGAGACCATGAGTATTATGTTTGGCCTATTTCATTTAGAAGAATGTTCTCTGGGTTCATTCGTGTTGTCAAAAATGGCAGAATCTTCTTTTTCAAAACAGAACAATATTGCATTATTGATATACCACATTTTTTATCCACTTATTTCTTGATGGGCACTTAGGTTTTTCCCTTATCGTGGCTATTGTGAATTATGCTGCAGTGAGCATGAGAGATCAGGTATGCTTACAAGGTGTTGATTTAAAATCCTTTGCATATATATTCAGCAGTTGGATTGTTGGGTAATATGGTGTTCTATTTTAATATTTTAGGGAACCTCAGTTCTGTATTCCACTGTGGTTGCACCATTATAGTCTCACCAATAGTATACAGGGGTTCCCTTTTCTCTACGCACTCACCATCACTTGTTATTTCTCATCTTTTTAAAAAAACTAAAAGTCGTAAAAGCATTTTCTTTTCTTTCTTTCTTTCTTTTTTTTTTAGAAAGCAGGATTTATTGAGAGAACAGAAAAACTCCCACAGCAGGAGAGGACCCAAAAGGTTTGTCCCATCAAAGCATTTTCTAGCTGCAATGCAATCTACTCAATTTCTCCTGCCTACAACTGAAATCGAATTTTATTTTTTATAATAGTAATAATTTTTACTAGCAGTGTAAGCTTATTTCTGCTCATCTTTCTGCTTTTACAGTAGGATTTTAAGTACATCAGAAAACATCAAAAGTCAAAACACTAGAAGTATCTACTCTTTGATAAAACCCCTTCATTATACAAATATTTGAAATGATTATACTTTTTAAATCATTTCAATATTTCAGACAGGAACACCTCTAGTAAATTTAGTGCATGGAAATGAGATATCAATTATGAATATCCACTTTTTTATTCAAGAAAGTTACAGGTATTATGGAAGACTTTTCTTTTACTTATGTAATTTTACAAGGCATGCAATGTATAAAGCTTTTGTTTATTGACTGATTGACTGGAATGCTGGTTAAGGTAGCTAGTGTAATTTGGTGATGCAAAGTTAGTTCTGACAAGGAGAGAAATTCTGCCTTACCTATCTCTGAATGCCTGAAAATATCCGACATATTGCTTAGCACTTGGTGGGGTTCTAATGACTACTTGTCCAACAAAGGATGACTCATTGCCAGATTTTTGCCCTTGAAGTAGCAATTTGAGTAGTTGACGACTGTGAGTATCTAGAAGGGGTTATAGGCAGGGATCTTTAGAGGCGGTCCTTACACTGCTGCAATAATCTAGACAAGTTAGCTCTGTATTCGGTCAGGCAACATCAACAAAGCTACAAAAGAAAATGAGGGAATCACACAAGTCTATGAAATTGAGTATTTTCTTTACTTGAATGGATATGGACCCAATGAAGGAAAAGAGACCACAAACAATACTAAGGTTTCAGAAATGAGTGCTTTGTAGGGTTTTTTAAAAATCATATTTATTTTTATTTTTTACTTTAAAGATGTGGGGTACAATTCGGGACTAGGTATACAAGTAGTCATCATACAGGTAAAGTGTGGGCCTCCCTTTGGTTCCACTTTGCCTGGTTTGAGATCAGGTACCCTTATTGATGTTATGTGGTCCCCCCCTCCCCGGCAGTATCCCACTCCTGCCAATCCCTTTCTTATAGTTTTATGGTAAATGCTCAGGGTCTGTTTATGAGTGAACCTTGTAGGGTTTTGATGCCTTTAACCAGAATGGGGCATGAAGGGAGAAGGTTTCGAAGCTGGAGAATATGAAAGCACATCAAGTGTTGGGAATGTCAAGTTCAAGGTGTCAAATAGCACCCATCTGGGCAGGCCATATAAAAGTGCTTGTCGGAATTTTGTTTGCAGGAGGTGATAATAGCACACAGAGTTGGGTTCAGCTCCTCTGTCATTTAGTTATCAGCAGCATTTTCTTTCTAAGTTTTCAATCAAAGTATATTAGAGAAAGAAGAGAGGAAAGGAAAGGGAGACATACCAGAGCTGGCATGGGCGAAAGAAACCGCCAGCAGCATGATTTTAAACAAACTAATTTATGCCATTGGCCATCAGTTTTTTTTTATTAAAGATAGAGGAGTATCATATGTTCTCACTTATAAGTGGACCTTGAACAATTATCATAATACTATTAGAAAAGGATTGGTAGTAGCAGGAAACTGCTGGGGTCGGGGGGGAGGTGGGATTGGCAGTAGTGGGAATCTGCCAGGGGAGAGGGGGCACACCTCATGAACAAGAGTACCTGCATAATGAGCATTTGTATACCTCACTCTGAACTGCACCCCACATCTTTAAAATTTAAAAAAATTAAAATGAAAAAAAAATAGAGAGAATTGAAGCAAATGAGTTCCAAGTTCCTTCTAGCTTTGATATTTGTTTTTCTATATGACCTTCACAGCAACTTGATGGTACACGAATAATTTAAGATATGCAGCTTTGGAACAGAAGGCTTTAACATCTCATCTTGGTTTAAATAATGCAAGTTCCAATTTTTGATCCAAAACTCTTGGGGCTAGAAGTGCTTCATAATTCAAAATTTGTCAAGTTTTATAAAGCTAATTTAATGCATATATTGTGTATTGTGTAATTCTCACAGTAGGATTGGCACACCTCTCAGTAATCAAACTTTAATACATATGTATCAAAATGTATGCATATCCACTCTAAGCTAGATAAACACTATTTATAGCACTATATCAGTTTATAGCAGGTAGGTCCTGGTAGAAACTTAGTTTTCTGAAATATTTGGGATTTTGACACTTTGGGATTTCAGAATTATGGATAATGGACTGTATATATGTAGTGTTTTAGACTCATGATGCACTTAATAAAACAACATTAGTAAAGATTTTAGTTCTGGGCAAAATCTGAGAACTAAAGATTTTAGTTCTGGGCAAAATTTTTTCAAATTTTACTGTGAAAATATGTTACAGTTTGATACCAGTAAGAAAAATATTTTCTATTTGCCTATATAAACATGCACTAGCTAGTGCAGAATGAAAGCTGTAAAAATATACAACAATCCACATACAATGACCTTTAAAATGAATAATTTAAGTTACAAAAGTGATAATGAAAATATTAGGCATGGAATGCATCTCTGACTCAGAAATGAATATCAATAATGCTATGATATTTATGCATATGCATATATTTAAACCTCTAGGCTTATTTCAGACATAGAGACTCCAGAATCACTGTTTTTCTGTCTCGCTTAAAAGCGTTCTCTCCCAGAACATCGTTTTTGGTTTTGCAGTTGCTAATTAGTTACTTTCTAGCAAGACAAATACTTGCATTTGGGGAACTTTCTAACCCAATCTTAGAAGATAATATAATCATATGTGAGTACTCCTAAGCTTTGACCTTAATGAAGACCTGGCCATTGCTAGTAAACACCAATTTTTTTAACAGATATGAAATAAAACTATTAAAACTATTCTAAAGTACCAGGTAATTATCGCAGACTCATGAGCAAATACCATTGGATCTATACAATCCCCACAAATCATTTTTAGTTTTGTCAATTCAGTTTCCTCTTTATTTTTTCATGGCTTCTATGGAAATAAGTTAGATGTAAATAAACAATTATTTCACCATTTATTGCATGTTGATGACATATAAAAAACCAAATTGACCTAAAAAAAACTAGCAGGATCATAATATAAAATCTAGTTGAAGAAGAAAAATGATTTCATCATTGGTCTGTGTATGAATCAGAGTAAGAATAATTATTAAATAAGAGAAGTCTTATAGCAATTATCAATTTAGAAGTACTGGTTATTAAATAAGTATCTCTAACTCTTATTAAATAAAAAAATATTCTTGCTCCTAAAGAATATCTTAACTTAGGGAATTATCTCTGGAGTATATTTAAGTTCTTTTACTGAAATAATAATAATAATAGTAATAGTTAAATATTTGCCTGAATATGATTAGATAACAATATATCATTTTTAAATATGTGTGTCTTTAATATAGTTTAACCATATTTATCTTCCAATGAAAAAAATAGTAAAAAATAAAATTAGCTATTTAAGTAAGAAAGTCAGAAGTTGAAAATTGAGGGGTATAATTTAGTAACTGTCTCAGAAGTCATCAAAAAGTTTTCAGTAAACTATATTCCATCTAAGAGAAAATAAATGAAAAATATTTTCTTAAGTAAAATATTTCATTATGTGATTAATTTCTTTATATTTGGGCTTCTTATTTATACCTTAAAACAGATAATTCTTAAAAATATTATTGAAATTACCTTTGCATATCTGAGATAGTGCAGTTCAGACTAAAGAAAGAATTCAGTTAAAAGTTTCCTAAAATCTTCCCAACTCTGTAGAACTCCCATTCCATTTAGTTTTCAGACATCGACTCCTCAGCATGATAAGAAAGCCACATCAAAAATCTGAGAAAGTAAATCAGAATACGTATATTGAGAAGTCAAGACGCTTTTATTTTCAACAGTATAACCTGAGAGTCTTTTACGTAGCATCAAATAGTACCCGGCATGATACTTAGAAGACTATAGACACCAATAACGTTTGAATGCATGCAGAAAATATACTGGTCTCAATCAGTGTTTAAATGTCAATCTCCTAAAAGTAATAAGTTTTACAATTGATTCATCATCAAATTTTCCAGAAGCAGTAAGTGTATGGAAAATTTGCTGTATACTGTTCCCCAAATGGGAAGGTAATAGGTGTTTGATGCAAGTTGAATATTTTCCTTTAACTTCAGAGATTTTTATAAAATAACATCTCTTTTGAAGACAGATTGATAATAACTTATGACTTCGAGGTCTTAGGCCAGTCTACAATATTATTGCCAGTCCAAAGAAAATTGTCTTTTAAATGATGTCCAATCTAACCTTCAACACCTAATCATTTAGAAGGCCTGGCAGTGTAAGTTCAGATATTAAAAATACTCAGATTATAGATTCTATTTTTTTAACTCCCTCTTGTTGAGGAATCAAATCTATGCCCTATGAGTGATCTTCAAACTCTATTAAAAAACTAATGTTGGGTTAGTGAATCTATTTAATATAGTAAGAACAATCATTTATGTTTTTACAAGGTGGAAATATTTTCATTTATAAAGAAAAATATATTTTTGTGTTTTAGTTGGTCTTTAAGAAAATCTTGCAAAATAGAAGACATTATAACCTTCCATTTAGACACTTGATTTAAAAATAATATTAAAGTATCACTTCACAGAACAGGTTTTCTCACTTGCATATGCATGTGATAATGACAGATGGAGAAATGTCTAATGAAACTATTGATTACAGAACCACTTCAAGGGTATTTGAAGAAAAGATATTTTAAAGTATACAAATCTCAATTATTTTAACATCTACTTCCAAAGGAAACCCAAAAGTCTCTATCTTCTCATGTTTTCATTAAAAATAAAGTTCTATTTTAATAAGAAATATACATAAATTCTCTTTAACTATAAATATAATTTTCTTCACAACTGTAATGATAGACTTCTAACTAGTATATATTTGCTTTTCACTTCTTTTCAACACTGTTTTAGGCACAAATGTTGGAAAACAGAGCCTTTTTTACTGACTAAAATATTTCCTCTATGACTTCAAAGATTTTTTTAAGTGGAAATTCATCTGAAGTGTTTGCTTCCTTATTTTAAAAAGTATTAACAGTTTTCTGATAGCTTGTTTCTTTATATCTTGCTTGATTGCTTTATTTGCAAAAAAGTGGCATGCTATAAGGCATACAATTACCTTTAATAAAAAATACAAGAGCATGAAAATAAATTGGAACTATATCACTAGGAATTGGTAACCAGTATAGAAATCTGATTCTTACCTAGGGCAATAGATAAGGCTGAATTGAGTTGATAGGAAGAAAATTCAAAGCAAGAAAATAAAATCTGAGCTCTAGCTAAATACTGTTGGGGAAACATAATCAAAAACAATTCATCCCAGTCCAGAATCCCTCTGCAGAAAGTGGTAAAGAAAGAAAACTTATTTATGCCATTTATGTGCAAAAATTCCACTAGAATATCATGAGTACCACAGGCATCTGCTGGGAGGTTACAGAAACAGACCCAAATCTGATCCTTTTATACAGCCAAGAAGATGCAACACATATATCCATGTTTTCAAGATAAGCAACTGGTTCTCAAGTGAGAGGATTTGAAAACACCATGTGCCATACATAATTCATCCTGGTAATTAGAGTGACTACTTGTTTTAGCTAAATAGCTTTATCTGAAAATTTTTTCAGAATTTTATTTTTTAATGGTAGAAGGTAGTTTTGCAAATTGGAGTAAAGTGACCATCATGGAAGTCAGGCTTCTACCCACCCACAGAAACTGAGAGATTGGGGTGATATCTCCACTGACGTATGCATTTCAAGGATAATAGTTCCCTGGTTCTTGAGAAAAATGTTATTGGATCTTACGACAGTCAAAAGACCAACTGACAAAGGACGATATAGTCTTTAAAAGGATTTATGTGCATTTCAAAAAGATAAGAAAATATTTAAGACACATTTTCTAAGCTAAAATACTCTTTAAAAAAAAAAAGGATGAGGGGAGAAATCTCTCCCTGTTTTCAACTGGGAAAATTAACCCTCTCATTTTTAATTTGCATTTGTCTTCACAATATAAAATACTAAGATTAACTTTTAAAAAGTTTAAAAACAACTGATTTTCTTTTAAACTATAAAACCAAACTTTCAAAGCAAGTCTACTATGTCTTTTAATTCTTGACTACATATAAATTTGAAGCTGTATATATTATTTCTATAAGAGATGCTATTCCTGTTTTTAACCACTGGTAAAGTAATTCTGTATATCAGATATTTAAATACAGATCTTAGACTGTTCTGTGGTTTATAGATTTTCAAGAAGACACACATCCAAGAAGACTTTTTCTAAGGTATTATGGAAAAAAGAAGTCAGCTGTTGTAATCACCAATTTCTGAGATCTAAACCGACTAGTTCTAGTTCATTTGGAATGAACACTAATTATAAGTTTCAGGAATCCTGGACTGAATAGAATCCCCCAAATTTATTCCATCTTGGTGTGCCTTGCTGACTAAAGATAGGTTAGACCTTCAGCTAATGCTAGTCAATGCTGAAGAAATATTAGATATGTATAAGTTATTTCCATTCATGTTATTAATAAAATAGTAACAGATTATTTAACTAACGTTCCATAGTTGACACTATGATGAGTACTCACATTTCTTTCCTGATCAATATTTCCTCATTATATCACATTGTCCTTTTATGGAATCTTATTTTCTAGTCTCTTTATCCTCAAGAGATGCTCTTCAAGACTTTCTGAAACCACGGATAGCACAGAACCCTACATATACCATGTTTTTCCCCATACATATATAGCTATGATGAAGTTGTATTTATAAGTTAGGCAAAGTCAGAGACTGACAACTACAATGAATACAAAGTAGAATAATTATGACCAATATACTGCAAAAGAAGTGATGTGACACAGTACGGGGGGCCAGCCCCTGCAAGTTTTGGGGAGTCCCTTGGAAGATGTAGTGGTGTCGGTGAATCTGTAGGGACAGATATTGAAAGAAAGGAAGTGGACAACTGTTCAGTGAAATGAGTAGAAGCCATTTATTGAAAGTTACAGCAGATATTTAGCCCCAAATTTTATACAGGCAGTCTCACAAGTCTTTCACGTGAACACAAAACCAGGTGCAGGAGGGGCATTCCCCACCCACCAGATGCTTAGGTGTGAGGAGGGACAAACCCCAAGATTATCTTCTTGTTCCCTTTGATAGTTAATGCTCTTCAAAAGCAGTGCAACAATCCTTACTAGTCTAATGATGTTCTGATAATCAATAACTTCTAGAGCTCACACAAAACCCATGATGACTAACTTAAACTTTATTACCTTTCTATTCTATGCTAACACTACTTACACAATGCTACGGAAGCTCTTAGTTATAGCTTAAGCCAATTCCTAAAGAATGTGGCCCAGTTCAAAGATCACACTGGGCTCTACAGGATGTGGCCCAGTCCAAGGTTCACTGTGGGCCACCTTTTGGAACAATAGACTACAATCTCTTAACAAAATGGCTATTCTAAAGTCCTATATATCTATCCTAATTTCTATGAAAGTTTCCAATTCCTAATTCTAATATATAAAGCTGATTAGCAGCAGCAAATCTTCTAAAACCCAAATATAAACTGTAAATGTACTAAGGCCAAAACCCTGATAGTAGAAAATGGAGACAATGAAATTTCTAAAGTTAACTATATTCTTATTAAACCTAAAAATATAGACTGATTGTGCTTGAACTAACATGATTCCTTGACGTGGCATGACCTATTCTACAATACCTTCTATGAATAAAATAAATTCAATTTCTATAATAGGTAGAAAAAAGACCTTACACTAACTGTAGCTAAAGCCGGCCTAAAAGAATGTAGCCCAGTCCAAAGTATGTGCTGGGCTCTCAGGAATGTGGCCCAGCCCAAACTCTGTGCTGGGCCATTTCTGATAACTCTTGATAATCATCTATACCATTGAAAAGCTAAAAACAGCTCTCCATAAGTATATACTAATTCTACAAATATTCTTTTAAATCTTATAAAGAAGCTTGTACCATATAAAAGGCTCCCAAATGTGACCTGAATTTGAATTATATCTAATACCTAAGCCGAAACCACAGTTTATGGGAAACAGGAACAATGGGTTTCTAGAGAGAGCCATGCCTGTCACAGTCACAGAGCCTTCAGCTTAGGCCAGTAGAGTTCCTTTAGGTTGCTTGTGCTGCATGGTAAAAGGGGGAGGAAAATGGGGTCAACGGCTCCGGAACACATCCTAGCGGTCTCAGGGTTCACGGCCCTCCCTGATCCCTAACACTCAGTGAGCCTCTGTGGCTGGCTCCCAACAACACACTCTCCTTTTCTCTTTCAAAATATCTTAATGTACTTCCCTCATCTTTCTTCCTCCTGAACCGTGAAACCATCCTTAACTGGTAGTAAATGACTTAGTGTCACTCAGTTCAGGGACTCCTTTGCCAAAGTCTTCTTATAAGCCCATTGCTTTCTGACATAACACCTTGTTGTCCATTGGAACATGTTTTCTGTTTATATCTTTCACTCACACATTTAATTTCTGTTCCATCTTGACTAATCATGCACTTTGGTTTAACATTTGCAAGTTCAGGTGAGACAGCAAAACTGGCACACACTTCCTTATGGTGCTTCACAGTTTCATGGATAGAAGACTCTTACCATGGATCTTAGCAACCTCAGCATAGGATTTATTTTCTTAAATTGAGAACCTTCAACTGTTTACCCAAAGAAAATAGTTTAAGACTTCTCTCTGGCCTGTCTGAATTGTCAGCATCAGTACTCTTGCACATTGAGGCCTTCTTTTTTGTTTTTGAGTTGGAGTCTCACTCTGTCACCCAGACTGGAGTACAGTGACTGCTCCCAGCCACCGCAGCCTCGACCTGCTGGGCTCCGGCGATCCTTCCGCCTCAGCCTTCCAAGTAGCCGGAATTACGGGCACGCGCTACCATGCCCGGCTGATTTTTTTTTATTTTTTATTGTAGAGATGAGGTCTCGCCAAGTTGCCCAGGCGAGCCTCGAACCGTGCTCAGGCAATCCACTCACCTCAGCCTCCCAAAGCGCAGGATTACAGGCTGAGCCACCTTTATTAAGTAAAATAGAGTTACCTGAACACAAGCACTGAGACACCACCACCGTTGTTGATCAAATAGTCAAGAGGCTACAAAGTGACTAAGAGTAGGGAGTATACACACAAATGAGTTATCATTCATGTTCTGGACAGGACGGAGTGGGCCAGCATGAGATTTCATTCTACTGCTCAGAAAGGCATGCAATTTAAGACTTATAAATAGCTTGTTTCTGGAATTTTCCATTCATATTTTTGAACCACTGTTGACTGCAAGTAACTGAAACAGTAGGAAGCAAAACCACACATAAGAGGGGATTACTGCATGAGGGGGACCCCCCCAAAATCTGAATTTATTTATTTAAAATGTATATTTATTCTTTCATGTTTAAACCTCAGTCACCTTCCAAGTACTCTCTGTTGGATGCAATACACTTATTGAGATGCTTTTTCCATTGTTCAAAAAAGTTCTTGAACTTGTCAATTTTGAAGTCTTTTAACGCATCTGCCATTTTTTGTTTCATCTCTTCCACATCGGCAAAACATTTCCTTTTGAGGACTTTCGTCATCTGGTAAAACCAAAAATAGTCGCTTGGGGTTAGATCGGATGAATAGGGAGGGTGGGGCAGAGGGGTCATGCATTTTTGGCCAAAAACTGCTTAACACTCAGCATGGTATAGCAGGCAAGCTTATAAATCGCCCATGATGAAATGGGCAAACACATGGAAATAATCTAAAAAAAAAAAAAAACATTCACTGAAACTGGGCACAGTCTCTCACAACAATGCTAGTTGGTGCACTGATGCCAATGGGTTCCTAGAACACTCACCTGACTGGGTGGGGTCTATATACAAGGGGCCTGCCCTCGAAAGAAAATTATGATGTTTTTTGTTGTAATTGTTTCTTGATTTTTGTTTTTGTTTTTTGGTTTTTTTTTAGTTTCCCTTGTATATCTATCTTTACCTCTCACATTACCTGAAATGGAATCCTAAGTTTAAGGTTCAAGAAAATTATGTAATTCTATAGATCTGAATACTGTCATCAGAAATTCTGCTGGAATTATTCAAAAGTTTTTTTTTTCCCCCGTTCTTAGAATTTCCACATTAGTCAAAATTCAGGTCTCAGAATTTCTCTCCAGAATATATTATTCTTTTCGGTTTTTATAACCTACAATGCATTCAGAAGTCATGGTCTCAAAGCATATGCAGACTGCCTAGCACGCTTTAAGTTTTTAGGCATATTTTAATATTACTTGTCATTATATATGCATAAATGAAGTATACATGCATGTGCATATTTATATATCATCAAAAACAACAAAGGCGATTTACTTGGAGAATGTCAAAAGGATGAAAGAAAAAGTGAAAACATACCAAAATAACTTTCGATGCAACATCATTGCTCTGGGTCTTGGATTAATAGTACACCACTGGGCCACAGCACTGCGGCTTCTATGTGAAGGTATAACATGGATTTGCTAAAAGTGCTTTCATTTGAAATTGAGACTCTGCAATTCCTGGTTATTGATGGTATAGTTTGTAACATTATTTTTATTCAACCCTGACCAATGGAAAATTAAAACAACTTTGATCACTTTGGAAATTCTAGGCTTGGCTTTTCATTTGTAACTATCAATTATTTAAAGAATACTTTAAAAGGGCTCTTGGAGCTCTTTTTTGGGGGAAAATTACAGTAATTTAGGTAGCAAATGTGAATGATCTCAAGTTTTTAGTTCCATATGGAATAAAAATATCTTATAAAACAGTCACATTGCCATCTACTGACAGCTTTTTATAAAAGAACCCACATTCTCTCATTAGCCCGACTATCTGACCATGCACTTAAATGATCTATTACTTGACGTGTAGCAGGATAAAAAAGGGGAGCAGAGTGTATCCCTTGCTCGATGCATCTACTTGGAATCATCTTGTGCGTTCTCAACAGCCATTTCAAGCTATTCAATGTTTCACTTTTATATACTGCAATTAGATCCATTTATTAATGCTATCATTGCCTAGTATTTCATAGCTGGTAAAACTGTTTTCAGGAAAGTGACTACAGAGGGTACGTTAATAAATCTGCCCTGCATGTACAGTACATGGGGACTTGCTAATAGGATTTTCATAATAACAGCATTTATCTCACAGCACATTTTACAATACCAATCACTATAGAACAGCAGTGTTGTTATTACATTATGTGAAAAATGAGATTTGTGTTAAGGACATGCATTATAACCCGAAACACAAAAGTACAATGATGGTAAGGCACCTGTGCATAAAAACCAATTTCATTCACATCCTTTTTCTTTGGAACTCTTTGTGCTCCTGCCAGAGTTGATATGAGAAAAATATCTAGTGCTATTGTAAGCAGATCAAAAATTTACATCAGTTCTTCCAAGAAACCAGTAGCTCCAGAGAAAGCTTGTTCAACTTGTGGCCTACGGACCCCTGTGGCCCAAGACAGCTAGTCATGCGGCCCCATAAGATCTTTTCACATCATGTATCTTTTAGCGTTTATTTTCTTCTTGACTCCATGCACAGTTCCATTTCTGAAGTTCACAGTCATGTCTTATTCATGACATCACTTTTAGGCAGCACATACATTTGTGAGCAGCTGTTTTCAATTAGAAAGCACACGGAGAGCAAAACTCGACCAAACGTTTCTGACGAGCACCTTGAGAACTCACTAAGGATGGCAATCACTTTCATCGAACCAGGCATGGATAGATTGGTATTACAAAAATAAGGTCAGATTTCCCACTAGTTTTAGGTTGTTCTCATTTTTCTAAACTGTATAATAAAATTACAAAAAAGAGTCTTATTATTTGTATACACTAACTATATTATATAATTTATGTGTGGCCCAAGACAATTGCTCTTTACTCAATGTGGGCCAGGGAAGCCAAAAGGTTGAACACCCCTGTCCTAAGAGTGCAGCAGTCTGATAAACAATGACTGTGAACCTATGGATGGTAAGTATCAAAGCTTCCCATTGTCAGTAGCACTCAGTTCACACACCAAATGCACTTCACTTACCAACTTATTTCCAGAGAATCACATTACTGATTTATTTTTCTTCTGTGTTCTAGGATGTGGAGTTTAAAATTAAATTTTGACTGTAAAGTACATTATTATCTTTCCATGAGATAAAAATCATGAGTACTTATACCAACGTTTCAGATAACCACATGTTGTGCAGGTTTTAAGACTTTAAAAGGAAAAAAAAAGGAAAGAAAAGAACATACAAACTTTCTGGCTAAAGTCATAATAGTGGCTTGCAAAATAAAACACAAAACCTGAGCAATGAAGTTTGCATAACAATAACTAAGTCAGTCACTCATAATTTTCACAAACAGGACATTTTTAAACATAAAATTCCTTAGAATAGCTTAAATATACTTAAAATTGTTTTCGGGGACACCTTGTTAGCCTCTTGTTTTACATGTTGTTTGAAGTAAGTGAATGAATGAAAAATATAGATGATTGCAGAACTAAAAGTTATGCACAATTCAAGTAACGCACATGATCATGTATTTTGTCATAACTGGACTCTATTGAGATTTATTATGAATCAGTGAGTAAAGGTTCCCTTGACTGGAGACCCAAGAAAGCAGAACATTCTTCTCTGAAAACTCCAATTGAGTTTGAATAAAAAAATCATTCAAGAAGAGATAAAAGGTCTAAATTTTTCTACCTTTCAACTAGGTCTAAATTACTATTAAAGATTTTTGCAACATTTCCTGACCTTGCAAAATAGAGCATTTCCAAATGATAATTCCATTATAGCCACTATTTTAAAAAATCAAAATAGAAAGATGTTTAGGTTTTCCTTTTCATCTATGCAATGCACTTAAAATATTTCAAAGAAATATATGCAAAATGTGGGACATCTTCATTAATAGAGTTATTTTATTTCACAAGAACTTGATAATGAATTATTTGTATTTAAATCATACATTTGAAATTTTATTTTGCTTGCATCATATTATTCACTTATGTATCTTGATTAAAGAAATATCATCTCAAATTTTATGTGTTAACAATAAAAGTAAATACAAAACAAATCAAACAACAGAAAATATAATGTTAGAAAATCTTACCATGACAGAATTTTTTTTAATCAATATTTTTTATTATGATTTTGTGGGGTACAGTTAAGGGTTAGGTGTACAATTACGTTTCATTCAGGCACCCTGTTGATGAGAGGTATTTCCCCATCCCCAGACAGATATTTGCGACTGTTAATCCCATCCCCCCACATAGTTTCCCAGTACCGTCAGTCATTTTCTTATAGTATTACATTGGATGTTCAAGGTCCATTATATGAGTGAGAACATGTGATATTTGGATCTTTGTTTCTGTGAGAGGTCACTCAGTATTATAGACTCTAGTTCCATCCAGGTTGCTGCGAGATTCATGATTTTGTTATTTTTTATGGCTGTGTAGTATTCCATCGTGTATATGTACCACATTTTTTTAATCGAGTCCTCTTTTGATGGGCAGCATGGTTGTTTCCAGGTTCTTGCTATTGTGAGCAACGCTGCGATAAACATACATGTGCAGGTATCTTTTTTATAGAGTGATTTGTGGTCTTCAGGATATATTCCCAGTAGGGGAATTGTGAGGTCACATGGAAGGTCGATTTTTAGAGCTTTTAGGAATCACCACACTGCTTTCCACAGAGGTTGCACTAGTTTACACTCCCACCAACAGTGTAGAAGTGTTCATTTTTCACCACACCCTCTCCAGCAGCTGTTATTTTTTGAGTTGTTGATAATTGTCATTCTGACTGGTATCTCAGTGTTAGGTGGTATCTCAGTGTGGTTTTGATTTGCATCTCCTTGATGATTAGTGAGGTTGAGCATTTCTTCATGTGTTTGTTGGCTGCTCAGATGTCTTCTTTTGTGAAGTGTCTGTTCATATCTTTTGCCCATTTTATAATGGGGTTGTTTGTTTTTTTCTTTTCAGCACATTTGAATTCCTTGTAGATCCAGGATGTTAAGCCTTTGTCAGACCTGGAGTGACAGAATTTCTATCTGGTGTGTGTGGACAAAAGTCAGCCTGTGAAAGTAAAAAAATAGGACAAATCTATGGGAACTCTGTGTTGGGATGTCCCCTGAAACTACCTGAGAACCAAGAGTGCCTGCCCACACCTATAAAGACTCAGGACTTTGAAATGGGTATCTTCAAGAAGAGCATTAGAACAGCACATAAACCTGGTTCATTGGTGACTGGGGTTTTCCATTCTGGGGTTCATTCATTCCTTCTCCCCCATAATCCCTTTAGCACACTGGAGGTGACACTTAGCTTCTGACTTTGCTTTATGTATTGAAAAAGTAGATTGTATTCCTAACGGAAAGTAAACCCACAACTACAAATACAAGGCTCTTGAGAAGGACATGACCAATTCTGTCAGAAACAGGAGTATTAGAACATACTTGCCAAGATTTAAAACTAGCCAACAAATAAACTAATAGAGAAAAGAGAAGACATCTTAAAGTGAAACAGGGATGAGAAAACATACAACATAAGTAGAATATATAATATATAGTAGTGAATAAGATAGATGAAATCAATTTATATGGCTAAAGATGGGAACTGTATTAGCAAATTGGAAGATCAGATCCAGAAAATTTGAGAAATAAATAGTCAAAAAAGAAAAGGAAAACATTAAAAAATGAGCCTAAAAAATAGAGATACTAGAAACCACAGTGCTAATATCTGGATAAAATATTTATTTCAAAAGCATAAGAAATAAAAATGAAGAGAAATAAATATTTAATGTGATAATACATATAAATTTCCCAGGTTTTTTTATTTTTGTTTTGCAAAAGATGTCTCAGTTTGAAAGGGCCCTGAAACTGCCATTTTTAAAAAATCATTCAATAAGGAAAAACTCATATTCATATTTTGTAGGGAAATTATAGATAATTACAGAGTGAGGAAGGCTTAGATGGAAAGACTGAGTGAAAAAAAAAAACCTCAAAGTGGAAATGACTTCAGAACCACAAGCAAAGGATCAGGAATTAGGATTGATAATTGTGCAAAAAAAGCATCATCAAAATATGCAAATAAGATCAAGAGAGTGCAGGAACATTGTTTATAAGGTGAGAGATCAAGGATTGTTTAGTCATCTAGGTGAATATACTTTTGTTTAAATTTTACTGTTAATTAAATGTTCAGACTTTGGAAGTTATACATTAACTTGTTATTGCTTAACAAAGATGTGAATAATATTTATATAAAAAGATAATCTCCAACATATGTTTACTACTGCCCTGTTAGACATTTACCAATTCTATATTTAATATTTTATGTACTTATAAATGCATAGGTTCCTATAATGCTCCTTGAAACAGCTTTACTGTCTTTCTGGTTCAGTCATTAATAAGTTAGTTAATCTTTGTCAAACATTCATTCTATATTTGTGTATCAATTATTTTAACTTGTGAAAATGATGCGTTGACATCTGAAAGCTGGAAGTAATATTTTTAAACAAAATTTACAGAATATTTATATGTCTATATTTTCTATAACTCTGAATGTTTTTCTTGAAAATGGTTATGTTTAAGATCTCAAGAAAAGATATTTGTACCTCTAGATAAACTCATAAAGATTAAATAAAATAATCCATATAGAACACTTATCACAATACATAGCTAAATAAAGCACACAAAAAATGTTTTAACTTCCACTCTTAAAAACTACCAAGAGAATTGTATTCATGTATCAGGACACTATATGGACTCCATGGATATATACACCTATTATGTACCCATAATAATTAAGAAGAAAAATTTAGAAAAAATACAATATATAACAGTAAAACAATGCAAATTGCAAAGTGAATATTTTTTATTAGAAAGTGCAAGATTTTATGTATATGTGATATTTTGTGTTGAATTTGAATGATATCACTCAAATTAAATTTTTTTGTTTTTAATACTTGTCTTTTGTAATTATTATCAAATGTAATATTATTTTGTATTACTGCAACCAACCAATATATAGGCACAAGGGCACAAAATTTTTCCTTTTATTGCAAAAGAAAAAAAAGACACACACACACATACATATACATGCAAAACAAAAACTCTTAATTAAAAAGCATTCATTCATCTGTAATGTAAATTTTCTACTGGCACACAGTTTAATAAACTAATCTCATCAGCTGAAAAAAAGAAACTACCAAAAAATTTGTTATTTAACCTAGAAACCATTTATGTAACAACATGGATGACTTGGAAAAATTTACATATGTAGGAGCTAGAGAGAAAACACATTGTTTTGGAAATCTCTTTTGGACATCCCCTGCATCTATGCAGACTTTAACATTAAATGAAAATAATATTGAGTGTAAATTATTTATTTAGATCTGATGATTTTGAAATTATTTGATTAAATAACTGCCAGGAACAAAAATAAACCTGTATTTTACTTTTTTGTTTGTTTTCTATTGGATCATAAATGCATTAAGTAAGAGCTCTGGCTGCTCCAGAACAAAGTTTTTAACTCTTTGGTTTGCAAACTAGACAGTTGGAAATTTAAAAAATTTATTTTTTACAAAAAAAGAAGAATTCAAGTTTGCAGAAATACATACCAACCAGAATTGTAGCTCCAAAAGAAAGAAAGAGAGTTAGAGATTGCATTAGATTGAGAAAATTTATCATGTAGATATTAGTGTGAAGAGGATAAGTTATTAGACGAGTCTAAAGAGAAAGGTTTACCTCACATGTTTTAATTTTTTGAAGAATAATTGAGTACTTTGTGTCTCATAACTATTGTGTATTTACTCAAATTGATGACATTCAGGGTAAAATTGAATAAGACATATATCTGTAATTAATGTTCAACAATTATACCCTTGACACTTCTAGAAACTACTTCAATACTGAGAATACAATGTAAAGGGTACACTATATAATAATTATTATGATCTGAAATTACTAAGCAAAAATCAAGTTTGGTTTTATTTCAGTATGGATCAGTGTGAATATTTAGAGACTAAAAATTGAAGCATGAATAAAGACAGGAATGAACCAAAGAAAGTATAGAAATAGAATATAATCCTACTTATAGATAAACACAGATGATTATACACTGACATCAATAATACATGCATACAGATATAGATAACATAAATACAGATATAGATATACATAGAAGAATGATGTGTATTAACATATGTTATTTGGTCATGAACAGAGACAAGAGAGATACCGTAGTACAATCAACTTGCTAACTTTTTCACATATGTTCTTTTATTCGTTTATTCTCATGAGGCATGTCCACTTTGATTTAGAATAAAGGTTAAATAAAAGTCAGAGAAGTAATTATTCCTTTGATGCAATGAATTCTTTTACATACTGATAGAAGACATTGGTAAACAAAATTGGGTCAAATCTCAAAATCAGCAACAAGGAAACAAAAACAAAATATCAACATATCTCAGACATATGATGGGTATGGTTCCAGGTGATTTCGATAAAACAAATACTGCAATAAAGTGACTCATAAAATTTGTTTTGGTTTCCCAGTGCATATAAAAGTTATGTTTACACTATACTATAGTCAATTAAGTGTGCAACAGCCTTATGTCTAATAATCATCTGTATACCTTAATTACAAAATACTTTATTGCTAAAAAATGTTATCAGTCATCTGAGCCTTCAGCAACTAGTATTTTTCTTTTAACTGTTGAAGGGTCTTGTCTTGATGCTGATGGTTGCTGACTGATCACAGCAGTGGTTGCTGAAGAATTGTGGGGTCTTTGCCAGCTTATTAAAATAAGGCAACAATGAAGTTTGCCTCATTAATAGGTTATTATTTTCAAAAAGATTTATTTGTATTATGCGATGTTACCCACAGTAAATCTTTCAAAATTGGAGTCAATTCTTTCAAACCCTGATGCTACTTTCTCAACCAAGTTTATGTAATATTCTAAATTTATCACTTTGTTGTCATTTTAACAAGGTTCACAGCATCTTCAGCAGAAGTAGTTTCCAACGCAAGAAACATCTTCCTGTGCTCATCCGTAAGAAGTTTGTCAACGTTCTATCATGAGACTGAAGCAATTCAGACATGTCTTCAGGGGCCAACTCTCATAATAATGTATCTTTCATTATTTCTACCATATCTGCAATTATTTTCTCCAGTGAAGACCTGAACCCTTTAAAACCCATCCACAACAACTGGAATCAATTTCTTTTTCTTCCAAATTCTTGTTTGTTGTTATTTGAACATATTCCACGGATCACATATGTTCTTAATGACACCTAGAATGGTGAGTCGTATTTAGAAAGTTTTCAATATACTTTGCCCAGTTTCACAAACAGAATGACACCTTATGGGAGTTATAGGCATACAAAGTATATTTCTCAAATAATAAAACTTAAATGTAAAGATGACTCCTCGATCCACTGGTTACAGAATGGATGCTGTGTTAGCAGACTGAAAACAACATTAATCTTTTTGTAAGTCTTCATCAGAGCTCTTGGGTGACCAGGTACGTTGTCAGTGGACAGTAATATTTTCAAAGAAATCTTGTTTTCTGAGTGGTAGGTCCCAACAGTGTGTTTAACGTATGCGTTATCCCATGCTATGAGAAACTATGCTGTCACCTAAGCTTTGTTGTTCCATTTACAGAGCACAGGTAAAGTCAGTTTTGCATAATTCTGAAGAGCCCTAGGATTTTCAGAATGGCAATGGGCATTAACTTCAGCTTAGAGTCACCAGCCGCGTTAACCCCTTACAAGAAAGTCAGCCTGTGTTTTGAGGCTTTGAAGTCAAGCATTGACTTCTCCTCTCTAGCTAGAAAAGTGCTAGATGATATCATTTTTTTAATGGAAGTATATTTCATCTACATTGCAAATTTATTGTTTAGTGTAGTCACTTTTATCAATTATCTTAGCTAAATCTTAGCTCTAACTTGTTGCAATTTCTGCATCAACATTTACTGCTTTATCTTCCATTTTTATGGGACAGAGGTGACTGCCTTCCTTACACCTCATAAACCAACCTTTGCTAACTTTCAACTAATCTCCGGCAGCTTCCTCACTACTCTCAGCCTTCAGAGAATTGAAAGGAGTTAGGAGACCCAACGAGGTGGCGGTGGCTCAAGCCTGTCATCCCAGCACTTTGGGAGGCCAAGGCAAGAGGATTGCCTGAGCTCAGGGATTCGAGATCAACCTGGACAACTTGATGAGACCTTGTCTCTACAATAAATCAAAAAATAAACCGGGCATGGTAGCGCATGCCTGTAGTTCCAGTTACTTGGAAGGCTGAGGCGGGAAGGATTGCCTGAGCCTAGTAGATCGAGACTGTGTTGGCTATGAGCATGTCTCTGCACTCCATTCTGGGCGACAGAATGAGACTTCGACTCAAAAAAAAAAAAAAAAAAAAAGGAGTTAGGGCCCTTCTGTGGATTGGGTTTTAGCTCAGAGGAATGTCATGGCTGTTGATCTTCTATCCAGACCACTCAGACTTTCTCCAAAGCACCAAGAAGACTTTCACTTTCTCTCCATTTGTGTGTTCACTGGAGTAGCACTTTTAATTTGCTCCAGATTTTTTTTCATTTTATAAATAAGCTAACTGTTTGGTGTAAGAGACCTAGCTTTTGGCCTATCTCAGCTTTCACAGTCTTCCTTACTAAGCTTGATCATTTCTAGCTTTTGAATTAAACTCTTCCTTCCTGTTGAACATTTAGAGACTTTTGTAGTATTATTAATTGACCTCATTTCAATCTTCTTGTATTTTGGGAAATAGAGAGACCCAAGAAGAAGAGGAGAGAGATAGGGAATGTCCGTTCAGTGAAGTAATCAGAACACACACTACATTTATCAATTAAGTCGGGTGTTTTATGTGGGCGTGGTTCATGGTCCCCTGAAACAATTACAATAGTGACATCAAAGGTCACGAATCTTAGGTCATCATGACAGAGATATCAACGATGGAAAATCGTCAAGTACTATGAGAATTACCAAAAGGTGACACAGACAATTAAAGTGAGCCCAGGCTGTTGGAAACATGATGGCAATAGACTTGGTTGATGCAGGATTGTCACAAACCTCTAAGCAAAAGAAAACGCAATGATCTGCAAAGCAAAAAAAAAAAAAAAAAAAAAAAGCAATACAGGAGGTATGCCTGAATCTCTCCAACATCAAAGTCCTGACATCATTTGTATAATGGTAACCAGATGCAACTCATTAACTGAAACCTCACGTGGCAACCGTTACAGTGACAGAAAAGGTAACTGCTTCCAATTGTAGTCCATCTTAGAAAACTGTTTTTGTGCGAGTCATCAATACGCTTCCCCTCCCATTTCAAGAACTTTTCTTTATACTGTTATTATATTTGAATTATAATTCATTTGCATGGCCGCCATCGTCAAAACGAATTTCAGATTCTTGATTCTCAGTAGGAAAAAAAGAAATTGCTTGCTGTAAAAAAAAACAACAAATCTTTAGTGTTTAATTGGATATATAATGATAATATCTGTAAAACTAATAGCAACATCCAAATATGCTTTCACTGAAAAGTTCTTTAACACTCTCTCTTATCATCTCTCATTTTCTCTCATGTACTAGAACTAAATTGCCACTTATAATGTGTGATGAACATACAGAAACTTACATGTTGCCTTTTGTTTTATCTAGGAGCAAGTAGATTGTACAAATAGGCTTGATTGCTCTGTGATAGAAAATGTGACCATCTGTAACAATTCATATTGTGAACTTATTACACAGATAATTATTATGATTAGTGTTACAATTCAGCAATCAGAAATCTGTACAGGATCCAAAGGAACACAGCAGGATAATACTCCATCTAAATGGGCCCAGGAAAAATGCAATTTATTTGACACACTCCACAAGAGAGGCAGAATCAATTGGACATATAGCGTAATCATTTTTCTCTCCCTGAACAGCCTGGCACCAGAGCCAGCAACATGCATGGAAGAAAGCTTGCCACACAGAACCATGGTCATTGCATCTGCATAAGAATAGCTCCTGGGTACACTATGCCCTTGGGTACACTCAAGGTATTTCCCTTCATCTAGCCAGGAGAAGTTTTCCTAAAGACACTCTCCTTGTACTAAACGGGGCACGGCTTTCCCCTTCAAGTATTATCTGTATGCTACTCACTTAGGAAATTAAAACTCTCCATCACTCTAACTCTACTTGGTTTCAAATGCAGCAATGACACAAGAAAAATCCACCACCACCCGCACTCTCTTTGAGGTTGTCCTCTGAACTATTCTTTGCAAAAATGATAAATCTGATTGTGAGACGTATAAACGTATTTGAATGTTTTTTAGCATCTTATGGTCTTCTGAGGTGGAAAAAACGTGATAACTTTTTTATTTCCACGCTGATAAAATATGTAATTGTTCCATTTTTAAAAAGTTGTTGTGCTGTCTCTAGTTAATCCACATCTGTTCCATTAAATGAGATATGGCAGAAGGGAACTTGGTGGGAGGTGGAAGAGGGAGGCAAAGGAGTCTTCTGGAAACATGCAGGTGGAAAGCTGTTATCCTAAACATCTGGACCTATTTACTAGACAGTTACTATCCAGGGACAGACACGTGCTCTATTTACAAGGTCTCCTGATAGCATACAAATAATATTTTAAAAAGAATGTCTTATCCCATAAAATACCCACATATGAAAATAGCAATTTTTAGAATAACTGTTTAATAACTAATCATCATTAAGATGGTGCATCATTTGCTGTCACTTAATAGAAATTGTAAAAGATATGCAAGTGCTCAGTGAAAGTTTTTGAAGAAATATTAATGTCAATATTGATTTCAAAATTTATTAATTTCAATTTTTATTTCTAAACTGTATATTTGTAATTCAATGACATTAAAGTAAAAGCAGAGAATTTCATTACATACCATTCTCTTCAAGGTATTGCATACATTTTTATTGTCTATTTCATGCCAGATATTCTAGGAATATTTTATGAAAATTATTTATAAATTTGGAGAGTGAGTGCTAATATAGCCATTTTTGGTGTTCTCCTTTTTTCATTATACATTCTATTATTAATTTTTAAGTGCATATAACTTCCCTATTTTATGGATATGAAATAACTGACAAATGAAAAACAAGACTGCCTACGTAACCATTCGTTTTCTCCATCTGAAGGTTACTAAACATAAGCTTGTCTTTTGTTTTCAGAAATATTCTACCTAGTGACATTTTCCTTGATTTTCATTTTTATTAAAATCATGTTACTACTGTTGAAAGTAGCACAAATCTTGCACCAAAGAAAGTTTCTTGCTCTACTCTTTCATATCCCAGATTGTCAGTCTCCAGAGTTACCAAATTCAACATGTTTAGCTCTTTCTGATGTTATTTACTTTGTATTTTCTATATCACGTGTATTTTGTTCTTTCTTAAATATTCAGTCATAGATAGTATCTATGGTATCTTCCCATAGAATTGCATATGGTTTTGATTAAGTTGATAGTCAATATTCACATTATTGTGATTATGTAAATATTCCTGATAGCCAAGCCGTAAAGAATATTCCATATATTATTACATTGTCATCACATTTTATATTTTGCTCAACTCTTTGCTGCCCTGGAGTTTTTTGTTTGTTTGTTTGGTCACTTTTTAATGTGGCCATCACTAGTTCATTCTCAGTCACTAAATATCTTCTCAATGGATAAAAAAAATCACAAAATTCTCCAGTTTAACTTTTTTTCTGAGAGGCGTCCTTCCTGAAGACCTCTGTCTCCAGCTACCTTTGAAACCATTTGCTTTCTAGATTCATTGCTCAGTGGTTATCCTGAGACTTGACTTCCCTTGGCCATCAAGTTGGGAGTTCCTTTCATTCCTCTTGTGTGAAAAAGCCCTCTTCCTGGGGTTCCCATTCTTTCTCTTTCTTGTCTTTTTTTTTTTTCTTGTCAC
The DNA here is from genome assembly GCF_000164805.1 of Carlito syrichta. Classification (NCBI taxonomy): domain Eukaryota; kingdom Metazoa; phylum Chordata; class Mammalia; order Primates; family Tarsiidae; genus Carlito; species Carlito syrichta. Next base: position 377,928 of record NW_007233052.1, read on the forward strand.
TTGTTTTTTCTGTGCCATTATTGTAGCACAATCTACAATAACTTCCTGAGGATGTCTATGTGCGTCAAGACCTCGAATTCTGAACATCTTTTTCTTCAACTTTCACAAATGTTTGAGAGTCCAGCTGGCTAGACACCATTTTGCCTCAGGATTTTGAAGACATATTTCACATTCTTTTAGCATCTAATGAAACTCTGAGGACATTCTGTACCATGATGCTTTGTAGGGGACACGTTTTGGTTTTTTCTCCCTCTCTATTTGGACACTCCATTTTATATCCAGTGCTGTGAAATTTTAAGATGACTTTGGGTACAGGTGTTTTTTGTTGTTTGTTTTTAATCATCGCTCAGGATATGCTTTGGATGTTTCTGGAAACTATGACTCGGTTGTGGAAAATAGATTTAAAATGTAATTTTCATTTCCATTTTTTTCTATTGTATTATTCTGAAATTCCTTTTATCAGATGTTGGTACATCTGGATGAATACTCTAAATTTGATATATTTTCTCTTCTATATTTTCTTGTCTTTTGCTCTTTTAGCTGTCTGGACACTTATCATTTGAGCTTATACACACATACACACACACACAAAGATATTTTCTCTATATAATACTGCCTGTAATTGTTCTTTATTTCCTCTAAACTCATTTTTCTTGTTAAGACTTCTTTCATATGAGAAGTTTTTTTCAAGAGTCTAATGATTATTGTTTATCTGTTTTTATGTGAGAACGAGGGACTAAAATGATTTTTTAATTGTGCTTACAAATTCTGAAATTAAATGAAAAGAACATGTTTTAATGACCTGATTCACATCTTGCCTTTTGCAAATTTTCTTCGGAAGTGTACCATTCAGTGTTTTTTTTGACATGAAGAGATAACCCAAGTGGAGAAAAAAAGACACATTTACGGATAATAATACAAGAGGTGGGATGAAATAAATAAAATTTTCATTTTTTTTGTTTTTATTTCTTAACAGTTGGGAGCTATTAGGTGTTAATCTGGATATAAAAAATAGACATCTAAGAAACCTGTATATTAAAGTTTATACATAAGATGACCCTTTATAAGAGAATAACAAAACAATCACAATAAAGCCAATATGGTAATTCTATTCCTCTTAGCAATGATTTGTTTGGCAATCCCTATTATAGTTTAAAAAAACAAAAAACAGAAAACACGTTAAAAGCAGAAATCTGGTGTGGAGTTTCAATTCTCCATAGATAACATGGAACGAGATATTATTTTTCTTCACCTGAAGGTTTTCATATCTTGAAATTTTACCTGAATCTACTGTGATCTTCTTGCAGCCAAGAACACAAAGACAAATTAAAATGTCAGAGAAGAAAGGTAAAAAGAACCTCATATTTTTTAGAACAACACTGGACTAATCTGTCAAACTGTCCTGGATTCATTGTACATCACTCTTATATTAGATAATAAATATTCCTTCATCGAATCAATTTGCATATGTTTTTATTCAACTACAGGTATCTCAACCAATATAATAAAGTGCTTTATAGTTAATATACAAAATACATCCTCAAAGGGCAACTTACTATGTGGACAAGCTTATTTTCGATGTAAATGGCAAACACCTAGTCATACTTTGTGATACAATAAAACCAATTTAGTTAATTAAAGAAATGACCATGATAGTGTTTCAGATTGTGATAGTGTTTCAGATTATACATAAATTTGAAAATAAACAATTGAATGAGTTTTCTTACAGGAAGTTTCGAATATACAAACCTATCTATAAAATTTGATAGGAAAGATTTCTAGATTATGGAGTTACTATAAATATGCTACATTATGTTAATATTTTTAAATAGGACCATTTTCTTTAGTCTTGGCTTATGTTAATTAACTACTTATTTAAAATGCTATTGAGACATGGGTTATTTTTGTCAACTGTTTAGGTGATTGCACTGATTCAATTTTAAATGAATACAAACATAATAATTATTAAAAATGTATTTGATTCTTTTTAATTTACAAATGATGCTTATAAATATTACTATATTTAATCTCAGCAAAAGTTATACAATAAAGTTAAGATATTATCACGACTGATATTATATAGATTCAGAAAAGAATGCAGAAAGAAATTAAGATACTTGTACTAATAACTAGAAGTCCCTGTCTCAAGACAGGTTTTCTGGTGATCACCTCTTTCAAAGTGTGATAAATTTCAAAAAGATACTCTCAGTACATGCTAAAGATTGTGACTAAAAATCTTTTCAAGATGCATCTTCATATTAAAGACAACATTCTGGCCTCTGTTCCCTCCCCCATACCCTTCAGGCTTAGATTAATTTTGAGAGGGGATCTGAGGGTGGATTAGATAGTAATCTAGGAAAAACCATTGAGAACAGCACAAGTTTAGATGACAACAAATAAATTGTCTTAAACAAAGCCCCTACATTATTGTTAGCAACAAAGCCACAGAGATTAGCATAGTAGAAATGCTGATTCTATGTCTAGGAAGCTGTCATTTTAAAAGGTTCAATTACAATAAAATTGAATGCCAACCAATTTGGAGTTTTACTTAGTATTTTCTTCCCATACAGTAGAAAATACAATTTTGTGAGGAAAGGACACTAAGTGTGCCTTTGTGTATCTTAATATACACTTTACGCGGAATGCTTTTATTTGAACAATGTGGTATTGCCACTATTTTATCATCTTGGGTCTGCAAAATGACAACTCCATTTGATTCAACCTAGTATTTTGGGGCCTTTATTTTTGCTCACACAAATATCTGAGAAAAGGAAAGAGAATAACTATCAGCTTGATTTATACCCATTACACTTCAAAAAATAATAATTTGTGCATATGCAATGTCGCATTTTAATCTGGAATATTTAGTTTCTATACTTCTCACTAAAGAAAGACGCATACCATAGAATCACAGCCTTAAGTTTAAAAACCTGCTCGATTACTTTTGTCTGCACAGATGACAAGGTTTCTATCAGAATGTCACCATGTCCAGACATTTTTTTTGCAGAACTTAGTATGTAACACTAATGTGACAGATCAAGAATTCAGATATTTACTTTACACTATAACATCATCAAATCCCCAGATAGTATCTTTAAAAAAAAATCCAATGGTGAAAAGAATTCAGGAAAATAACAAAAATAAATTCAGGAAACAACCTTTTCACTAAAATTCACATATTAATATTTTTTAATATTGGAGGCAAGACTTTGTCTTGTTCTTCAGTGTACTCCTGCACTTCTTCCAGTGCCTGTGGTTTCTATTTAACAGGTACTTTACAGTGTTCTTATACCGTGTTTAATATCAAAATATGTTTATGCTTTTAGCAATGCATGGCAAATGAAATTCAGGGAAGGAAAAGCTTACAAAACTGATAAATATTTTAACAGTGTATCGGATACTTTACAAATATAAACACATACCCTTTTACTTTATCATAATAATGGCATTCATTTGTATAGCACTTTATGTTTTACTAGGATTTAGATTTATATCACAGTAGCTCATTTAGTCTTACTTTAAGGGCCTTGCATCGCACTTCACTGAGAACTATAACAAAATACATTTTAAGAAACCATTCAAAAATTCTACGTAGAAAAAAGTCACAACTAAAATGTTTCCTTTACTGTCCATGCCTTTAAACGCAACACAAAAGTTGCAAATTAAACATACATGATTTCATATTCAAGCATGCATTATGCTCAAGACACTTCTAGTTTTAAATTATTTGATAATGCTCTTATGAAGATTAATTCACACAGCATAAAGTTTATCCTTTTAAAGTGTAAAATTCAGTGGTTCGTAGTATGTTCACAGAGTTGTGTAACTATGATTACTATCTAATTTCAGACTATTTTTGACATCCCCAAAAGAAACCCTGTACCCACTTGCCGTGCACGTTTGAAATACTTTTAAAAGAAAAACCATGCTATGTATACTTTGTTCTGAACACAAACCAGAGTGGAAACTTAAGATGTTCATTTCCTAATAGCAACCAATTAGTGAAAGTGGCAGTTTTCCCTGGGATGTACTTCCACACCAACTATACTCAGTAGTTTTGACTTCATGCTTGGGAGAAGACTTCCAAGGGATAATATTATAATCATAATTTTTCTGGAGCATCTTATACCATCTGGAGTTGCAACATCGACCCTTTAAACCGTCTTCCTCCCATGTGAGCAATGAATGTGGTCATTGAATGCATTAATGGCCTCGATTCTTTATCCTTCGATATCCAGGGATTTGGCCATGCAATTTTGTAGTGCCCTTCTACTTAGGCCATTCAGGCACCATGGACGAGAGTCAGCCAGCCATTGTATTCATTCATTTGTGAATTAATTCATGCTGTAAATATTGGCTGAACACTTATTGTGTCTATTATCATAAATAATGCACTGGCCATATTCCAGAAGTGAGAATACTACCCTTCAGAAAGTGATATTCTAGTGGAAAGACTAATAATAGTAAGATAGAATAAAAATTAAAAATAATAAGTGCTATGAAGAAAAATACAATCGAAGTAAGCAGATAACTAGTCAGAAAAATATAAGTTTAATGCCGTTTCAGGAAAGAGTCTCTGAGGCATTAAGATTTTGACATAAATTTGAAGGAAGCAAGGCAACGAGGGAAGTGACACCCACAGAAACATTCCAATCAAAACAACAGGAAGCACCAAGACCCTGAGCAGGAATGTGGGTGATTTGCTGAGTATCAAGAAAAACAAGAAAGCATCGAGTGCCCCAAAATTTGCTAAACCCCCAAACCCAAAGCTTTCTAAACACAATTTCCTACTTTGAAAAATGTGACTAGACAACAGAATGTTTCAAACATGAAAGTACACAGTCATTTTGAAATTACTCGTCTTTAAAAAAAAATTGTTCTATTTTATGCACTAAGTATACAACTCTCCTAACAAGTATTTCTACAATCAGATCCTATCTTTCACTGCACTGATTATACTACCAATCTTATTTAATATATTTGGACATTCAACATTTGAAGCAATGCAAGCTTAAATGCCACACAGAACAAATAATTACTACTCCATCAACATAAATTTTAGACTTTTGAGCAATAATTAACTCAATGACTAGCATAGTATGCTCCTGTGTGTTTTGACATATATATATGTATATATATAAACAAATAACCTTATCGAAATGATGTTTATTTTTCTCTTATAACCAATTCCAAATTCCTCTTAAATTTATGAAGACAGACCTAAAGACAAAAACTTCACAAAACTACCAACTACTAAGGCAACAATTAAACTGTGTCTAAAATCAAAGAAAAACTCTCAACCATAAAAACTATAGATTTGAAAGATATGATGAAGTGGAGTTAATATATTTTGCCAGTGAAACTATGTCACTCTTACCAAAAGTAGGGAAAATGTCTTCTTTCCTACCTCCTTAACCTTCCAAAATCACTGAAATAGACAGTGTCATTCTCTTATCTTCCCTCTGGTGCAAAGCCTCAGGGATTCTACTAAACAAAACTCTCTGTATTAGTCTTCTTGGCCATGCGGCTAATGTTTTCCTAATAGCCAATGAACTACTCTAAATATAAATTTACATTCTCGTGCACCAAAGCAGTGATTCTTATAATACCACATAAAGAAGCAGGCTGACATTATGTCTTGGGAGGTATAATCTCAACAATTAAAGCACTATAGGTAGAGAGAAAGATAAAAGGGACATTGGTAGAGTTGTTCTCATTAACAAAGTTTCAAATTGTCAGAACAACGGGCTGTGTTTTTTGCTTGTTTTCTATCTCATCTCAAACTTTAAAATACTACATGAATTGAATTCCCTAGACCAGGGTTCCCCAAACCCCAAGCTGCGCACTGGTACCAGTCTGTGACCTTTAGGAACCTGGACTGCACAGCAGGAGGTGAGCCGTGGGGAGCGTGGTTCCCAGTCTTCTGTCAGATCTGCTGTGGCATTTGAGTCTCATAGGAGCGTGGACACTACAGTGAACTGCACAGCAAGGGAATCTAGGCTGAGAGCTCCTTAGGAGAAACTAATGCCTGATGTTTTGCCCCCACCCCTTTCTTGCCCTCGTGGAAAAATTGTCTTCCATGAAACCAGTCTCTGATGCCAAAAAGTTTGGGGACCACTGCCCTAGACCATGTACATTGTTCTAAGAATTAAGACCTCAAAATAAAGATTTGGGAAGGGAAGTCAGTGTAAGTGAAAGACTGCTGTTAAGTCTTGCTGAGTTAATCATCTTATCTCTTGGTAAATGGCTGATATGTAATCTCCTCTCCCCTGTTAATGAATAGAGAGAAACACATGCATTTGTCTAAAGAAATTTTTTTTAAAGGTAAGAAAGAAATATTGCCCTAAGAATAGGCATAATTCTAAAAATTATTTGCCACAGAAATCTAAGAACTATTAGAATAAACCACCAATCTAAATGTTACAAGATGGTGCTACATCAAGCACTTGTGGCCAGTACATGTTTAAAATTGCTGGAGTCGAAAAAATTCTGGATGAAAGATAAAGCCCGATATAGGAGACCAAAAAAAGAAGAAGCAGCATTTACACAGCAGGCAACAAGAGGCAGAACTGACACTGTGGATAATCTGAAGAGTGGTATTGAGGGAAACAGAACAACCTTAAAAAATGCTTGGAACACAGTCAACCATTAAGTCAAAAGTAAATATTATTTAGAAGACAAAGAAATAAATCCAAACCAGAAATAATTTGTGCTCTTTGTTTTATATATATATATACACATACATATATATGTATATGTATATATAATTTATACACATTATTTCTATATCATATAATATCTGTAGTTAAAGTTCACTATACCAGATTTTCTGGAGAAGAATTTTGGGGTATATAGCTCATATGAGAATTTCACTTTCTCAAAAGCTATACAATTCACCAAGAAATAAAATATAACTCTGCAGAGATAGTGATTTACATATCCAAAATGGACATAGTTTATTATGGCATTTGTCAAATTAAAGATAAATAAATAAATAAGAAACTCAGTTGAAAACCCTGTATTTTAAAGCATTTTAAAATAATTTATTATATTACGGATTGATATAAAATATACAGCATCATAATACAAAGATTGATGGAAGTAGGTATTTATAGGATGGTAAATTGATAACAGCTTTAGCCTTCTTCATACACAGGAAAACAAACAAAAAACAAAAGAATAAAAAATTTAAACTCCTTTTCTGACCTTCCACCCAAAATCCCACATAAAGCAACAATAATAACAAAAACCAGATCCAAAGAGAGCAATCCATTTCAAACAATAAAGGAGAATTGGACCATTAAATTATATAATTGGAATTATGACTAAGACATAAAGTTCTATGAGTGGTTATTTATTTGCTATCAGCAGGAATTAAAGAATTCCCCGAATCAACAGAACTTTAAATTTTGTTTTGGTATTTGGAAGTTCTTATCTTTCTTTAGCTGTTGTTCACAAAACTCTAGGATAGCTTTTTTTCTGGTGCTGTTATTGATACATATTTTAGTGTTGGGAGGGAAATTCTATAATAGCTAATGCCTCGTTTTATTCTTGATTTGGAAGCAAATAAAACATGACTGCAAATGAACAATTTAAAAAACTACTTACCAAATTATATCCCTAACTCTTTTTCATCAATTCTCCATAGTATCGGTCTACAATTGACTTCTTGTGAATGACTCATGAAAGTTGAGATTTGGGTCTAATTCACTGAAGAAAAATTGTTTTCACTTTTGCTTTGGAAGTACTATAAACTTTTATGGAAAACAATCTTCAGTGTTTAAGATTTGGAAAATGTAAGAATGCCACCTTTAATAGTAGGTTTCTCTCAATGATGTTGGCTTAGGACAGAGCTTCTCTATCTTGAGCATGGATCAGAATCATCTGGAAGGCTGATTAAAATCCAGATTACTGGACCAGATCTGTGAGTTTCCAATCAGTAGACCTAGAATGAGGCCTGTAAATTTGCATTTATAACAAGTTCCTGATGTCATTTATACATGGTTATAGGAACCAAACTTTGAGAATCATTGGTTTAGAATATGTGTCCGTTAATTTATCAGCTGAAATTATACTTAACTAATGAAAAACAACTTGTGCTGGTTTGAACTATATTTATGTCTCCAAAATGTCAGTTTCAAGAATGTTGACATATGGTTCCATGTACTCTTATGCTAAAAATAGCACACTTTATTTTTAGTACTCTATGTTATTAAGACCCCTTGCTTCAAGTGAAGCAAAACTGTGATTATCAATGCTATCATACTCAGAATCCGGACAATATTTTAGATTAGTAAATTGTTAGATTTTAATGTACTGTGCATTTTTAGCTTCAAGTAAAATCTTAACTAAAATAGTCTCCTTGGACTTCCCATTGACATATTTTAAAGTAATTCATAGGCTGAAGGACTGCAGAAGTTAATCATTTTGATTAATTTTTAATGGGCAATACCTGTATTTCAGAGGAAATGATCAATATTACCACTTGAAGAGACCGAGCTAAGATCCATCAGCATTTCTAGAACATATGCAGTTAATTTATGACAATCCAGTGTTTGTTCCTCACTGGGAAAACTGAAATTCTCTTGTTCAGTCACAACTTAATAGAAAGTTTAAAAAAAAATAGAGGAAGAAATTCTTATCTCCATTTTATTTATTGTTTTAACTTTCTGGAAGAGAGTGTTTAAAATCGCCCAAGTCAGTGATTATTGTTAAAATTATTACTGAATACAATGAAAGATATTCTCTACCATATATGCTGAATTTTAAGAAAATCAAGAATTTTTCTTACAGATTAATTTTCTAACAAATTTGATACGAGTGAGGTAGAGCTGGAATGTTTTTGAAATCTGAAATCAATTTACCTTTAAACAACTTTTAATTTTATTTTTCTGGCAATTAAGAATATCTGTTTTGGGGTATAGTTATACCAAGCATTATCTCAGAAACTAAGGAAAAAGCAGAATACAACAGTTACATTTGGGGGGGGGAGGGTCTTTTTTAGTAAAAAAAGAAAATCAACTTAGGACAATATTGTGTTTCCCCAACTCTTCTACATAGACAGTGAGATTCCACGAATAAACCTTATCCACCATTCTAGTTAAGAACCTTAGTGTTAGGATAATTTCGAGTTTTAATACATAGCACATAATATATAAATATGTAAAGCATATATACACCGGTGTTTTTTGACATCATATAGACTTCTAAATACAAAAATTGGAGAATGAAAACATTTCTGTAAAAATTTCAAACATTGCTGCCTTAAGAGTCCAACATACTCACGATTAATTATATCTTTTCTAGCCAGGTGATGAACTACTCATGATGATTCTGTTGCCTATTTCTACAGGAAAGAACACTAAAAATGTGACTGGAAAGTCTCACATATTTCACTTATATACAGAAAGCCTCTTTCATAACTGCAGTCCCTACACATCTACAACTCTACCATTCTCCTGTCTTCCTTTACCCAGGCTACTAATAATTTAATCTCACCCAAGAGTTAAATGTTCCGTTCTTGTTAACAATACACACACATTCTAAGTAATGAAATGCTACGCAATTCTTCCAAAAGCTTCAAATGTAAAACAAAATTGTCTGTCTTTACACAATGACTCTTCCACCATGTTTACTAAAGTTGTTTTCTCACTAACATAATCAATCTAGAACTGATACATCCCCTATGATTTGGCGTAGTTCCTCAGAAGAGAAGTGCCATGGTACAGGTGGTTTGTTCATACATTTGTTTTGTGTAAAATTTCCCGCCCAAGGTTTCTGAGTCAGCCAATGGGTCTCATTAAACAGAAGTTGACAGAGCCATTGCGGTTCCTAACCTAGCCTTGATTATAATCATCTCCATATAGTGACTCCTTAGATGCAAAGAAACTTTCGTTTCCTCTCTTATCCTTTGTACTGCTGGGATTCGACTTCTTTTTCTCCTGTTTTGATGAACCTGTGTGTACCTTTCTCAAGGCCGTAGTTGATATCCAGTTAATTGATACCGCCTTACCAGATAGAGATGGGGGCCTCACCTTCTACCCACTAATAAATATTGTCTTTCTATTCATCAAAACATATCCTTAAGATACAAGGAATAATTCAGGTTGCCGTGGCCACACATACTGAACATGGCTTCATAAAATCTACCCCTTTTAATGTTATTCCCATATGATATCTGTGATTTGAAATTTCCTTTTAAAAACAGTTTTTCTGTTTCAGTGATGGATCAAGTTTCTCTTAAATATTCAAAACATTCAAAAGGAAGTTTTGTATAACACCTAGGTAGAGTCGGTTCAATTATGTTAATATCACAGAAGCCAAGAAAGAAAACATAAGCGTAAGGTGCATAATAATAAACCTGATCAGACGATTGATTCTAATCACTAGAAACCCACAGCCAACTCTTTATTAATAGGGCAACACATATTGTAGAAAAATTGAATGAATCTTTCTGTATTTATGAATTCTGTATTTTCTGTATTTACTTTCTGTATTAATGAATATTTCTGACCTAATATAATTCTTTCTTTGACCCATTCCTCACTCTGCTCTACTCCTTATATCTTAGCAAATAAATGTATAAAAATATCCATTATATTTCTCCAAAATATCAGATCTGTTGAATCAATGAACTATACCACAAATCAACCCAAATGATGAATTAATGGGTCACTTATGCAGTTCCACTGTATCTTTGAGTGCAAATCCTCCTACAATTATACTTTTCACCATTTTTCTTTAGTTGGAATCTCACTCTGTCACCCAGGCTAGAGTGCGGTGGCACACTGCTCACGACCGCTGCACCTCGACCTGCTGGGCTCAGGTAATCCTTCCACCTCAGCCTGCCAAGTAGCTGAAACCACAGGCATGCCACTATGCCCGGCTAATATTTTAATTTATTGTAGAGATGAGGTCTCACCAAGTTGCCCAGGCTGGTCTCGAACCCCTGAGCTTAGGCCATCCTCTCACCTCAGTCTCCCTAATTGCTGGGATTACAGAGTTGAGCTACTGTGCCTTACTTTCACCATATATATATATATATATATATATATATATATATATATTTTTTTTTTTTTTTAGTCGGAGTCCCACTCAGTTGCCCAGGCTGGACTGCAGTGGCACACTCATAGCCACCCCAGCATCGACCTGCTGGACTGAGGCGATTCTTCTGCCTCAGCCTCCCAAGTAGCTGGAACCACACCCAGCTAATTTTTTGACTTATTGTAGAGAGGTTTCACCAGGTTGCCCAAACTGGTCTCGAACCCATGGGCTCGGACAATCCTCTGTCCTCAATAATTTATATCTTAATAGGGCACTGCAATTTGCAAATTTCTTATCTCCTGAGGTCCAGTAGACTACGGTAGGTCAGTTGCAGTCTTCATGGGAACATCTACTGTCATATTTTCTGAACTTTCTCCCAGCAGGTCCTATGGGGGCGCGCTTAAAGCCCGTAACAAGATTCACAGAGCTCCTGCTTAATGGCATTGTTATCTCAGCTGAAACTTCCATGGAGACTGTGGCTGCTTGAGTCTTCTCTTGATTCCAAAAGGCAGCATGGATTCTGAGCATATGCTTCTAGTCTGTTTCGAAGGAACTACTGCTTTCTTTGATGGAGGCTTACCTGTTATCTGAAGCGTGGCCAAAACTCTTGGAGTCTGATGAATGCATTCTTGAACATGAAACACTGCAAGGATACTTTGTTTTTGAGTTTAAAAAAAAAAATCGAGTACACCAATTATTCCATGCAGAGCGCTGGTAGTATTGCCAGATTTGCCATCTGTGTAGGTAAAAGTCTGTCCATTCATGTCTTCCAATCAGGAGATTAAAAGATAAAGGAGCACTTTCTCCCCCCCATTCACCAGAGCTTGAGCGACTACTGGGGTCTTCACTCCAGCTATCACATAACTGTCAAACATCCTAAGTGACTTTCTTTCAGAGCCTTTCAGTTATTTGTCAAGAGACTGCAGAGGAGATGATTGCTTCGGGTGAAAGTTTCAACTTAACATTTAACATCTTTATTTATTTGATTTGATCTAATTCTTTATTTTGAGTTGGAGTCTCTCTCTGTCACCCATGCTGGAGTGCAGTGGCATGCTCATGGTTTACCACAGCCTCAACTTGCTGGACTCAGGCGATCCTTCCATCTTAGCCTCCCAGGTAGCTGGGACTACAGGTGTTCACCACTACACACAGCTAATTTTCATGCACAACTAATTTTTTGCTTTAGTGTAGAGACTAGGTCTCACCAAGTTGCCGAGTCTGATCTCGAACTCCTGGACTCAGGTACTTCTCCCTCCTTGGCCTCCCAAAGTGCTGGGATGACAGGCGTGAGCCACCACTCCAGGCCTAACATCTTTATGACTTGTTCTAACATCTTTATGACCATTACCCTTAGTGATTTCCAACAGAGCCTCAGGATAGAGCTTGCCCGTGTTCCCGGGGACTCTGAACTCTCTCTCCCTAGGACTGCAGTTGGACTCTTCTTTTTTTTTTATTTTTAAAGGCAATTTAGTCATATAAGTATGTTATTTATATTAGAAAGTTACTATAGTAGTTATCTTCTGGCATATAACTATGCACACCAAAACTTAGTTTAAGAAAACACTTGTTATCTCACATAGGTTCTGTAGGTCAGGAATTTGGAAGTTAGCTACTTCCCCCTGGTGGTAGGTCTCTTAAAAGGGGGCAAACAAGCTGTCAGCTGGGGTGCAGTTATCAAAAGGCTTAACCTGGGTTGAGGTATCTAATAACAAGTTATTTTATATTGCTGTTAGCAGCAGGCCTCAGTTCCTGCAATGAGGTAACCCCAGATCAGAGAGGGCTTGCGTGGGATGTCTATCTATTCCAAAGAAGTCACCCGGAGGTCCAACAAGGAAAGACATGGGCTTATTAGAGCTTATGGGGGCCCAGATGGCAGCAGGTTGATGAAGAATTCCTGCTTGGGGGTAGTATAGCAAACAGTTTTATAATCAAGGCAGTCAAGCTCTTCATTCAAATTCTGATCCTGTGTGTACAATTATGTTGATTTAGAGGGAAGACTACATTGTTTTTGGTTTTCCTTGGTCACCTGCATCCCTTGGTCACCTACATCCCTATTCATGACTGAGAATATTTGTGTTCTTTAGAGACCAGCCTTGGCCAGAGGGCTCTCCCTGAGGAAGGGGGCGCGAAGAAGCAAGGGTTAGTGTGAAACGGTCTATGTCCGGACAACACCTCACAGTTGCTCACTGATATCTGGGCAGTGTCCTAGTTCCTCACCACAGGGACTTCTCTACAGGATTGCTCATGACATGGCAAACGTGAATTGAGAGGGAAGAGCAAGAAAGAGGGCATGGCCACAATGGAAACTGCAGCGTATTTTATGACTGAATCTTGGAAGTGACATATCATCAATTCTGCAGAAATCTTTGTTTCACCCAGACTTAGCCTAATACAACACAGGAACAAATTGCACAAAGGATGAGTCCCAGGTGGTGGGGATCGTCGGGGACCAGCTGGCTGTCACATCATTCAAAGGTAGCTTTCTGCTACTAATATGTCCAGTTATTAAATATAATTCTCCAACTACTCAAGGACAGAGACTGAAATCCCAAAGGCATTATAAACCACAAAAATAAAAATCAATACTTTATTGAATATGATAAGGAATATTCTAGGAGATATATGAGACTAGAAGATACAGATATTTTGCATCTATGGGTTTAAATTGGATGACATGAAAGCATCAATAAGGTTGACGTGGAGGGAAATTAATGAATGTTGTTTTCACAATGGTAAGTTGCAGGTAACAGCGAGGTCCTCGAGTGATGTATAGTGGATATTTGGCGATTTGACACAGTTTCTCAAGGGAGAATTCAGATGGGAAGGAAGGTTTTAGCACTTTTATAGTAATGACCTGTCCAGTGGAGGAAATATAATTTCAGAACAGAAGTGGGAACTGAATAGTTCAGAAATCGATGAAAATAATCAAAATACCATTCATGAATGAAAGGGAAAAACACAAATCATCACGTTTTGTCTCGTGAAATTATGGGAAGAAAGTGAGTTCAAAAACAGGTTCACACACATCAAATACACACACACACACACACACACACACACACACACAAAACCCAGTCCCTTCTCAATCTAAGATATCAGTACCACTCACCTCCGGCATCCTCGGTCCCCACAATACTATTAAGTGAGATCAATTCTTATGAGGCTTTCACTCCCACCTAAAAAAAATAATGTATCCAAAAATCTCAGAACAGTAAATAGGAAACTTAATCAGCAACTGGATAGTCCAGCTTTCACCTTCTGTCAGCATGTCATTGTCTTCAGCTGTAAAACTGATTCACGTGATTCCAAATGCAAAAAAAAAAAAGTACGGGAAACTGAAAATAAAGGGGAAACATTTAACTGTGGATTCAAATATATGAGAGGAGAAAGTACCTGAATAAATATACTTCTGCTTAACACTTATCGAAACAACCTAAGACACTAACCACATTTTGATGTAAATGCCATATGTCTTTTTAATGCTATGTCGTAAAGGACTGCTATTGAGGATCATTTTCTTACACGAAGTCACCTTGCAGAGGTGAGTCGTGACATTCCATCTCCTTCTGCCCATGATACTGGTTGGTCAGAGTGTCTCAAACACCCTTTTCTCCTCTGCCCAGACCCTCTAGAGATTACACCCTGGGTGGGGTTGGGGCGCGGAAGGAGTTTCACTCTGAGAAAGGGTCAAGGAGTCTGGGGAGCTGATGCCTTCTTGGCTAAGGAAGAAGGAAGGCAGATGGAACATCTAATTTCTCCAGCTGAGAGGATAACTCAGATATATCAGGGAGCTTGCCCCAAACATGGCCACAGGAATGCGAGTTGAGAAAAGGTGAGAGAAGAAATGAGAGACACAACGTGGTGGGGGTGAGGAGCTTGGCAGCAGCAGTGCTGATGAGTCAAGTGTTTGAGTGACGTTACACCCGGGGCCCAGGGGCTCCAGGGAGACCCCACGGGAGGATGACAATTGGTGAAAACTTCAGAGAGTTTCCAATCCTTGTCCCCATAGGCCAAGATTCAAAGGATGGTAACTCCAGCCCTTATCGGATGTTATTTTCTGCTAAATTGATGTGACTTGTTTATAAATAGTTGGGAAGAATAGCAGTACATGGTTCCAATGAGAAACATACTTGTAATCTTTGGAGTCAGGCAAGTAGGAGTTAACATCCTGACGCAGCCTCTTCTGAGTAGTGTGTCTGGAATAAGATCTCAACTCTCTAAACCTGTTTCTTCAACTATACTCTCTAAGGCTGATCTTAGATGTAACTGTCTTATGGACTTGCAAAGTTGAAGTAAAATAATTGCCATTGATTGACTACTTTCCAAGTTCTTTACAAGTCTCATCTTATATTCATGTGTGCAACACCTTATGAGTGGGTTGTTTACAGAAGAGGGAACTACAGAAGATGGCTAATATTACTGATATTATTTTATAAACTAGTACATTACAGAGCTGGTCTCAGATCCAGGTATACTTGGTTTTGAAGTATGTGATTTTGACCCCTGCCTGACAAAGAGTAAACGTTTAAATATTATCATTATTAAGATTAAACAGTGAAAATGGAAAGAAATACAAAATGTTGATCATTATTATTATCATAGTTTTCATAACTAGTAACAACAGCAATGACATTTAAAATATAACATATGCAATATGGAATAATTTACATATGATAATTTCATGTAATATGATAGCATATTTATTGAGTGCTAATATATCATCATGGCCTTTTCATATATTGTCTCATTTAATTGTCAATGATTTTTATGCAATGAGAAGCATCATCATAATTATTATTATTACTTTTGAGACAGTGTCTCACTCTGTCACTATGGGGAGCCAGCCCCCCAAAAGAGATTTAGAGGGTCCCTGGAAGGTGGGGCAGCGTCGGCAAATATTCTGGGAGAATAGAAGGGAAGAAAGAGACTGGACTCTGTCTAGTGCAGAAGCCGATTCTGTAGTAGGGATAGATATTGAAAGAAAGATGGAGGGAAAGATATAAAGAGAAAGGAAGAAAGTGGACAACTGTTCAGTGAAATGAGCAGAAGCCGTTTATTGGGAACAAACGTGAGTCTTTTATCCCAAATTTTCACATGTCAAATCACAAGACTTTCACGTGGGCACAAAGCCAGGTAGGTGAGGGGCGTCCCCCACCCACCAGGCATTTCCTTAGGAATGAGGAAGGGCAACCCCAATCAAATCACAAGAGTTTACATGAACACAAAGCCAGGTGGGTAGAGGGCATCCTCACCCACCAGGCGTTTTCCTTAGGATGAGAAAGGACAATCTTAATCAAATCACAAGAGTTTACATGAACACAAAGCCAGGTGGGGGGGGGGCATCCCCGCCCACCAGGCGTTTTCCCCCAAGCATGAGAAAAGACAATCCCAAAATTATTTCACTGTTCCTTATGCTTGGTTTATGTTCCCCAAAACCAATACAACAGTTTTAATATCATAAAATCCTAATAGTCAATAACTTCTAAAACTTATGCATACCCACACCTAATGACTGACTTAAATCCTAATAACTTCTTATTCTGAGCTAACTTTACCTGTACTATAAAAAACTCTTAATTATAGGTCAGACCAGTTCCTAAAGAATGTGGCCCAGTTCAAAATGGACGCTGGGCCCTTAGGAATGTGGCCCAGCCCAAAGTTCGTGCTGGGCCATTTCTGGTAACCCTAGATAACCATCTCATGCTGGAAACAGCTCTCTAAATGTATATACTAATTCTACAAATATATTTTTAAATCTTATAAAGAAGCTTGTATCACGTATAGGGCTCCCAAATGTGATCTGAGTTTGAACTGTGTTAGGTTTAAAGCCGAAACCGCAGTCTGTGAGAAGCGGGAACAATGGATCCCTAGAGTCAGCCATGCCTGTCATATTCTCAGAACTTCATGCTTAGATCGTTAAAATCCCTACCGGTGGGTAATGTTAAACAACAAGGAAAGCAGGAGGGAATGGGCCTTCAGCTCCTGAACCAGCCTGGTGGTCTCAGGGTCCGCAGCCTGCCTGGATCCCTAACATTCAGGCAGGCCTCGACGGCTGGCTCCCAACATGTCACCCAGCCTGGAGTGCAGTGGTGCAATCACAGCTCACTGCAGGGTTTAACTCCCAGACTCAAGCAATCCTCTTGCCTCAGTCTCCCAAGCTATAGCTTGGGACTACAGTTACTTGGCTGTAGTAAACTGCCTAGCTCATTTTTGTGTTTTTTGTAGAGTTGGGATCTCACTATGTTGCTCAGGTTGGTCTCTGCAGGTCTCGAACTCCTGACCTCAAATGATCCTTTGGATTCAGCCTCCCAAAGTTCTGGGATTGCAGGCGTGAGCCATCACACCCAGGCAGCTAGGGGCATTATTATCACATGATTAAAGACGAGCAAACTGAGGAACAGAGTGTTGAAATAACTAACTCATCATCACATAGCTAGTAAATGGCGGAAGCAAAATAAAAAACCAAGTCTACGTGAATGCAGACCTGCAGAACTGAGCATCAATCCATTGACTATAATGCCTGCCACCACTTGAATCCAACTGTTCTTTTTCTCAACTAGGTTCTTACATACTTTTTTTGTTTCTGTGTGTGCATGTGTGTGTATTTAAATAGTTGTATTCCTATTGAAAAGTTCAAAACGTATATTCAGAATGTACTCAACATTTTCATGCTGCTTTTTTCTTCTAGAATTCTCTCATAAATTTTTCCTATATTCTTCTTCAATTGCCATAATTATATTTTATTTTATTCATGCACAATATTCTATGCAGTAATGGTCTATAATTGAAAAAAGGAGGTCTTGTATGATTGAGCATTTTATTTAGCTTGCATTTGGTCCTTACCTAACGTAAACAAGTACAGAATGAATTTTCATAGATATACACTCTTTTTAGTTATCAAATTATTTCTAAGCTAAATTTTTAGAAGGCAAATTCTTAAGTAGATGAAAATTTGTGTGACTTGTGCACAATACCAAAAGCTTCACTGAACTGACACCAGATTGTCTAATAGTGATATCAAAGAGGAATATAAACAACTACAAGGAGATTAAATTTTGTTTTTGTTCTCACCAAATTGTGTGTGTGTGTGTGTTCCAAACATCTTGAAAACCACTGAAATCTATATGGCTTGAGTGTATGTGTCCGGCCCAAGTGATGAATAATGGAGTTTCCATGATCATTCTGAACCCTGAGTCCCAGCAGCACATGTAAAAGGCTTGGCAAGCCTTTCTTGTGCTGAGAGGCCACTGGAGAGCACACCCAACTGACCCCAAAGTCAAGAGGGAACACTCGAACTTGAGCCCATTAGCATCCTGCCATAACCAATAGAGCTAATTTTCCAACTAATCATCCCAGCAGGTAATTAATCAGCTCTTGTTTGCCACGTATTGCTCAATCTCATATGCCCACATTTTCTCCTGCTTCCCAGAGTTCCCCCCTAAAACCTCAAACTACCAATCTTGCAAATACATATTTATGTTTGCTAAGAATTTCACAAAGGTCTGACTCTCTTAAATAAAGACCTTTTCATCCGGAGAGGAGATGAATGAATTTCACCCCGTCCACGTTTCCTGAACCATGCTTTCTCTGGTTTTATCATCTTTTTGTATCATCCTACCTCATCTCTCTCTTCATGAAAATTATTTTGAATAAAAATTGTACGTACCTTAGGTGTGCAAAATGATCTTTTAATGTACATTCATCTACGTAGTGAAATGATTACTACAGTCAAGCAAGCTATCACATTCACCTTCTCGCACAGTTGCCATATGCTTTTCTCTTGATCTTTTTTTGTCGTGACAGTACCTGAGATATACTTTCTTGGCCAACTTCTAGGCTACGCTGCAGTATTATGAATGATGGTCGTCATGCTGTACACAAGATCGCCAGGCATGATCTTACCCAGCTGCAGCTCTGTGTCCTTGCCACCGTCTTCCAGTTCTCCCCACCTCCTGTCCTCATGAGCACGGTTCAACTCTCCACCTCTACCTATTTCACCTTTTCAGATTCCACATGTGAGTGAGATCAAGCACTCCTTCTGTGTGGCTGGCTTATCTCACTGAGTGTAATGATTCGACGAATCCATTCGTGTGGTGACCAATGGCAGAGTTTCCTCATCTCTCTTGAACTCCTGAGTTTTCATCTCCTTTTCATCTCCTTTCCGGATGAAAAAGTCTTTGTTTAAGAGAGTCAGACCTTTGTGAAGTTCTCAGCAAACATGAATATGTATTTGCAAGATTTGTAGTTTGAGGTTTTAGGGGGGAACTCTGGGAAGCAGGAGAAAATGTGGGCGTATGACCCTGAGTAATGCCATCTTGGAAGCCACCCGAAACAGTGACCATAGGCAATGAATGTTTACTCAGGCCACTTAGTTTTTGTTTCAGTCTTATAGTGGTTATGTTCTCAGATAATATGTTTTTCTTTTCATCTTCCTTAGTGTGGCTTTGCAACTTTTTGAAGCACAAGGAACCTGCTTTTTTGAATAGATATTTTCCACTCATCAGCAATATCGGGAGTCTAGCTATTGTGTTCAGCTTCTTTAAAATAATGTAAAATAGAATGCACGCTCCTGTAGAGAGTGCTTGTTTCACTTAGAGTTTTGTGGAATTCATTAAAATGCTACGAATGGCTAATTTCAATTTATAAATGTTCTTGATTAGTTAAACATGACTGTGTTTTTAAAGAAAGCTAAAAGTTAAAGTAAGTTTCGTGTCTAATATGATAGTGTCACTTTGAGTTACTTATGGGTATGTGTGTGTGTGATGGCTTTTTTTTTTTGAGTTGGAGTCTCCACTCTGTTACCCAGGCTGGAGTGCAGTGGCAGGATCATAGCTCACTACAGCCTCAACCTCCTGGGCTCAGGCAATCCTCCTACCTCAGCCTCCCAAGTATCTGAGACTACCTATGTGTGTCCTCATGCCCAGCTAATTTTTTTTTTTTTTGGTAGGGATGAGATCTCACTGTGTTGCCTTGGCTGGTTGCAAACTCCTGGGTTCAAGCAATTCTCTCACTTCTGCCTCTCAAAGTACTAGGGTTACAGAAATGAGCCTCCACATCTGGCATATTTTAAGGTTAAAAATATATGTAATTGTTTAAGGGAAGGAAAAATATCCCAGAGCAAATGCTATTTAATTAGGATAGGCACAACTTCTTTTAGGTTTCATATATAATAAAATCACTCACAAGAAAAGTTTTATCTCGTCCATGTCATAGTTACTCAAAAACACACTAGTATCAAAAAGTCTTTTTTAAAAAAAAATATTATTTCAGCTTTTTAAGCACCTCTTGAGGAGCTACAGGCAGGTATAAACTCAGGTTGCTAGTTAAACTAAGATAAATAAGTCATTGTTCCTTCCTTTAAAGTAGGTGTTTCCTGGGCTTCAATGAGTAAAGAGGAATTTTCTTGGGCTGCACATAAATTATATAATATAGTTAGTGTATATTCATTATAATACTTCTTTTTTAAATACTTTAATTATAAAGTTTAGAAAAATGGGAACAATGTACAACTGGTGGGAAATTTGACCTTATTTTTGAAAAACTAACCTATCAATGTCTGTTTTAACAAAAGTGGTTGCCATTCTTAGTGAATTCTCAAAGTGCTCGTCAGAAATGTTTGTTCAAATTTTGCTCTCCGTGTGCTTCCTAATTGAAAACAGAGGCTCACAAATGTACGTACTGCCTAAAAGCAATGTCATGAATAAGGTGTGATTGCGAACTTAAAAAATGGAACTATACACAGATCATGAGGAAAATAAACTCTAAAAAAATCACATGATGTGAAAAGATCTTGTGGGGCCACGTGACTAGCTGTCCTGAACCAGGTGTGGCCCGCGGGCCATGGGTTGGACATGCCAGATTTAGAGGTCTGTGGTACAGTAAGAAAAACAAAAAGTAAACATATCACCAGAATTCAGTATAATAAATGCTACTGGGGTATGCACAACAGTTTCACAAGTATTTCCACTGTATTCCTTTTCACTACTTTTGAGAGCATTTGGCATTTTCTGTTATTTTGTTCAGTGTATGAAACAATATGGTCTCTCACTTTTTCTTTTTCCTTTTTTTTTTTTTTTTTTTTAAACAAAGCCTTCTTGCTCTTCAAGGCAGATGTATAAGACGAGGTCCCATATTACATTTTTGCTTTCCTATAATGATGTTGAGAAGATAATATTTATTAACTTGCTTTGAACTACAGCAAGAATAAGAGTTTTTTAAAAAGCATTGCTTATTTTGATCTAGCACCCTGACACTTTGATCTGTCCTTACTTTGAAGATGACTCTGAAAAGAAATTTCAGATATACTCCAGTAAAAAATATTTACATAAAAGACCCAAAAATGAAAGATATGCTCTCAAATGAAAGATATATCATTCCAGTATAGAAAAATATGCTGTAAACGTATTCATCCTTGCTCAGACAATGAGGACAGTCCAAGCTTTCGTTTTCCCCAAGGTGTACAGAAATCCACATCTGGCACGCTAGTGATTATTGCTTAGCAATTCATTAAGCTTCTACGCAGCTTTTTAAAAATGAGTCACGAGGAAATACTTACATATATTTGTACACTTGTTACCCAGATCGATAACTTAGTTCTGAGTCATTTTTATATACTAAGAATTTAAAGTTCTTAAATGTCAATTCAAATTCTCTCTTATGTAAACTAAACAAAATAAACTCGATTAAACACTTTTTATTGCTTTCAGGAAAATATGGATATTTGTCCTTGCTATATTCTTTAAATATAGAACATAAAAAACAAACAAACAAAAAACCAGGATACATCTGACTTTACCCATCAAGCAAATATCTGTAAGTCCTAAGCTATAGCTGCCTGTTGTGGGAGCTTTCCAGATAACCCAAACACAGAAGATAAAGATCTCTGTCTTTACATAGTTTACATATTTTTGTTAACAGTCCTCACCTTGAATGGTGTGATAAGTTTTGGTCTAAGTGGCTGTCCATCTTTCTAACTGGGGCCTTAGTGCCTCACATAACACGGGCACTTATCTTATTCATCATGTTAGTGAATGCATACATGATCATCTCTAGACAGTAAAATAACAAATGTAACGGGATTAAAGATAGAAACTTTTTTTAGGTCCTGTTTATTGCTTTTATATAAAAGGTAGCATTGGAGTCAGGAAAGGGTTTTTTAATTTAACTGGAATAACAGTGACCATATTTTTGATAAAGTAGGAAGAGGGTCTCTTAATGCTTTCTGTGATGCCGTTAAATTACAAAGTGAGCCAACGGGTCTAAATAAAGTTTTAGGAAATTTTTTTCATTAGATGTGCCGTGCTCATTAGTCTTGGAGTTAAGACGGCGCTTCTGTCTTTTTTTCCCCGCAAAGATTTAGTTACAGTTTATAGAAGTGAAGAGGAAGTAGAATATAGTAGGAACTGATGTGAGAAATTGCCTTGCTAAGAACCCTGGTTTATAGTGGTGATAAACATAAGTCAAAGAGTCCAACAATCTTGAAATTGATTTTTATGCAATGAACAGATGGTGAACCACATAAAAATACTTTAGAGTAAATACTGTAATATGGAGAAATACTTAAGCTACTGTGTTAATTGCAAAAGGATCTACACTTTTAAAGATCATGAGTCTATATGGAACAAATATTTATTGGCCCTACTATGTGCACACTGCTTATTAGTTGCTAGAAACACAACGATGGCTAAGACAGAGAGTCTTTGCTTTTTTTTTTTTTTTTTTTTAGTTTGGGTGAGATGGGGGAAGGAGGAACAGAGTCTGAATGCAGGCAATTAAACAGATATTTAAAGAAAAATGTTTTAAGTTTTAGAAGGGCCAAATTGCAAGCTGCCTCAGAAACCAGTGTGTGGAAATAAGTCTAAATCAAAGAACCAAGGAAGGCTTCTAGGAAGAGAAACTCATGAAATGCATTTCAATTAAATTTTAAAAATAAATGGGATGTCAAGCTACTAACTGTGATTGTGTCAGGGAATAAGACTATAAATAGCATTTCTCATTTTCTTCTTTCTGTTTTTCCATATGCTTCAAATGTTAATATTTAGTGGATATAACTTCTGTAATGGAAAAAATAAATTACAGATTGATATAACAAGCAACAATAAAAGGATACATGTTAATTTAGGTGCAAGGACAATACTTAAGGGTATTTATGAGAGAATAAAGGACAGAGAATTAAATAGAAAGAATTTCCCATAGAGCTAAATTGGGTACTGTGTAAAATGTGCACACACTTGCTGGTTTTAGGCAGTAAGACAAGGTGCAACAAAGTAGCTGAACTAGAATGCTGACATAAGTCTTGGATGACAAAATCAAGAAGCCTACAGGCCCTCTTCACAGCTAATCTCAATCAGTCTCTCACTCTCTTTCTCCCAACACTTGTAGTATCTACTATTCACATGATTCCTTTTCACTTTTCTCTGAAGAATGCTATGTGCCAGTTTTATTTATTTGCGATAAAACTTTAAGAGTAATGATTGCTTTTTATGACTCATATTTGCAATATTTAAAGTAGAAAAAAATGTGCATGACTAACTTTTTAGAATATTAGCCTGTTCCCCAAATGCTGGATGTTTTTAAAGTTCTCAAAGATTAATTTCTAATTGAAATTGCAAAATACAAACAATAACTTTTCAAATGAAAACTGTATGATCGCAAAATAGTCCATGTTCATGTTTGCATTACATTTTTTTGTGCCTAATACATAGTTGACTTGGCATATTCGTCTTAATGACTGGTAGAACAAGTGGATACATTTAAAAATCACTTATATGTCAATTCTATTTCTGGTCAGACAAAAATGTGCTTCTTTTACTTCAAAATAATCGTAAGTCTGACATTATATTCAACAAAATTTATCTTAGTGACGTTTTTGATCTTAGTGACTTATGTTCATCGTGTATAATTACATAAAAGTTGCCCAGTTGTGAAACTCATAGCATTACTTTTAAAACAATGAATGGATATGTAGGCGAAAACATCATTAAAATACAACCATATTTGCTTTGAAATAATAAGAGCATTCTGAAAAATTAATAATTTGTTAATGTTACTTTATTTAAACATGAAGTAAGGAAATTATCTATGAGACTAGTAAATGAGCAAACTCTTCCTTGCAGTGCATAAAATTGACTTGAGCTGAACTCATGTACTTCATGTAGTAAGATTTTACCTTTTCATTTGACCCTCTATAAAAATCTAAAATATGCCTTGTATGTTGTACTTTCCTTATTAAGAAATAGTAGTGAGAAATGAATGGCTAAAGTAAACCCTGAAGTCAGAATAGTATCTGAAAAACTAAAATCAGGAATAAAATATTCCCTAGACTAGTGATGGAAAAACTGAGAAAAGAAACAACCACTGTTATTTAGCATTCTACTAAGTGGTTACCTCATCATCATAGAGAAGCCAAGAACATCCTTTGTGAATTAAAGTCATCATCATAGTAAGAAGAATTGGACTTTTATATTTCCAGTGACAGTTCACAAAATAAATGCTCACATTTTTTTTAATTTCAGAAGCTCTTATAGTTAATACTAATTCTTTTTTGAGACATTAAGATTTAGAAAATATGCTATTTAATCAGCATATATATACATAGTTAATTAGATAACAGATTGAAAACTTTACTTCTAAGTTCAAGTATTGATTTGAGTAAATATGGGAACGAAATTCAACAATAATCTAGAGCTATGTTATAGATCTAAACTCAAATTTCAAACCATGCCATTGTAGCATAACACAAGCTTATGAGGATAATTCAAAAAGTTTGTGAAAAAATAGAATTAAAATATAAGAATAAAAGTATAAACTTTATTTCTCAACATAAACTTTATCAAATTCAAGTCACTTTTGTAATCAATGATACCAGCTGTTTCGTTCATCCTTAAAAATGAGGATCCTGGGAATTTAATGTCAATTCAGTCTTTCTTTTTTGACATTATTAGCTGAAGAAATATGAACCCCTTTAAAGAATTTTTGTAAGAGTATGGAACAAAAATAAGTCAGAAGTATCAAAATCAGAACTGGAAAGTGAATATCTAATGATTTTCCCTAGGAAACTCACAAAATTGCCCTCATTTGATAAGACAAATGAACAGGAGCATTGTTATGGTGAAGAAGAACCCTGTGGTAAAGCTGTCTTGGGTTTTGCTTGTCTGATTGTTAAAACTTTGGCTAACTTTCTCAAAACACTCTCACAATAAGCAGACGTTATCAATCTTTGGCCCTTCAGAAAGTCAAGAAGCAAAATGCTTTGATCATCCTATAAAACTTTTGTCATGATCTTCACTTTTTACCACTCCATGTTTGCTTTGACTGGACTCCCTCTATCTTTTGGTAGCCTTTGTTTTGATTGTGCTTTGCTTTCAGGATTGTACTGGGAAAGCCATGCTTTATCTTCTGCTACAATTCTTCCAAGAAATGCTTTAGGATTTTGATCTCTCCTATTTGTATTTCCATTGAAAGCTCAAACTCTTGTCTGCAGTAGATCTGGGTACAATAGTCTGGGCTTCCATTGAGTAGAAATTTTGCTCAATTCTAATTTTTCAGTTAGAATTTTGTAAGCTGAACCAATTGAAATGTCTATGGTATTGGCTATTATTTCTACTGTTACTTACTGATCATCTTCAATCAGGGCACGGAAAAGTTAAACTTTTTCTTCACAAACTGATGTGCATGATCTGTCTCTGCTGGCTTAATCCTCAATATCATTTTTTTTTTTTTAAGTCACAGTCCCACTCTGTTGCTCAGGCTGTAGTTCAGTGGCACAACCATTATTCACCGCAGCCTTGACCTGCTGGGTTCAGGTGATCCTTCTGTCTCAGTCTTCCAAGTAGCTGGAGCTACAGGTGCACGCCACCATGCCCAGCTAATTTTTTGATCTATTTATTTTTTATTTTTATTTTTATTTATTTATTTTTTTAATTGGAGTCTCACTCTGTTGCCCAGACTGGAGTGCAGTGACCGCTCCCAGTCACCACAACCTCGACCTGCTGGGCTTCAACAATCCTTCTGCCTCAGCCTCCCGAGTAGCCGGAATTACAGGTGCACGCTACCATGCGGCTAATTTTTTGATTTATTGTAGAGATGAGGTCTCGCCTGCCCAGGCAGGTCTTAAACCCGTGGGCTCAGGCAATCCACTCACCTCAGCCTCCCAAAGGCGTGGGATTACAGGCTGAGCCACCGAGCCTGGCTAATTTTTGATTTATTGTAGAGACAAGGTCTAGCCAAGATGCCCAGGCTAGTCACAAACCTCTGGACTCAGGCAATCCTCTCACCCCTGCCTCCCAAAGTGCTGGGATTACAGATGTGACCCACCTTGCCCAGCCTTCAATATCATCCTATCACTTCTTAAAAAGTTCTCCATTTGTAAGCTGCCAATTTATTTGGAGTACAGCCCCTGCAAACTTTTAGTAAAGCATCAGTGATTTCACCATTCTTTCACCCAAGCTTCAATATAAATTTAATATTTGTTCTTGCTTCAATTTTGTTAAAATTGATGCTGTTCTGATAGGAGTTATATTCAAACTGATGTTGTATCTTTCTTAGTGTCTCAAAGTAGATCCTGTTTGTACATGTTATAAGTTAGACGAGTTTATTTTGGTTCAAGAAAATTTTAAAATCCATACATAGTTTTTCATAATATGCATTTTCCATGAACTTTTTGAAGACATACTTATATGCAGTAGATAATACAAACGTGAGTGATATAAAAATATTACTTTAAAAGGGCAAAATTTGTTGAACATAATTATTTTCATATGACATGACATAACATTTTAAATTAATAAGCTATTTTTACAAACCATTATAAATTTACAGAAAAAGATTGAGTAGAAAATGCCGAATTCATATATTCTCCAACACATACGCACAATTTCTTCTCTTCTTAACCTCCTGTGTGAGTAGTACATTGTTGCAATTGATTAACTGATATCAATACATTATTATTAACTAAAGTTCATGATTTATATGTAGGTTCACTTTTTGAGTTGTGCAGTTCTATGTCTTTCACAAAAGCATGTCATGTATCCACCGTTAGAATGTCATACAGAAAAGTTTAACAGTCCTAAAAACTCTCTGTGTCTCATCTATTCATCCCACTCTCTCCTCTCTAGGCCCCTAACAACTACTGATCTTTTCACTGCATTTATAGTGCTGTCTTTCCCAGAATGTCATATAGTTGCAATCATACTATATGCAGACTTTTCAGACTGGCCTTTTTCTCTCTCTCTCTCTTAACAATATGCTTTTAAGGTTCTTCAATGTTTTTTTGCAGCTTGATAGTTCATCTCTTTTTATTGCTAAATAATACCTCTTCGCATGGATTATATGGTTTATTGGTCCATCCAATCTACTAAAGGGTATGTTGTTGCTTCCAGTTTTTGACAATTATGAAGAAAGCTGCTATAAGCATTCACGTGTATGTTTATCTATAGATATAAGTTTCCAAACCCATTGAGTAAATACCTAGGAATAGAATTGCTGTATCATATGATAAGATTATATTTACCTTTGTCAGAAACTGCCAAACCATTTTTAAATGATTTCAACATTTTGGACTTTCACAAGCATAATTCTCAGTTAGCTATGCAAAAACCCTTTAAATTCGTGCACTAAAGCCTTGTGTTTTGTGGCGTTTATTTGTTGTTGTATTCTCTTTTAAGAAATCTCTTTTTTTCCTGGAGATTTTAGTGTTTCTTTTTCAAATATGCCTCATCATTCTTTATTGTCACTTATTTCATGTCTTTACGAAACATGTATTTATGACAATTCTATAACCCCTGTGTCTGAGAGTTCTCGCAGCATGTGGTGAGTGGTGGAGTGTCTAATCATGTGAACTGTTTCTGTTTACACATATTTGTTTGTGCTTTCTCCTCTTACATGCTTGGTTATCTCTGTGAACTCATTTCTTGATCTTAGCAGTAGAATTTTATGAACTCAATTGGCAAGACTACTTTTTTCTAGAGAAGTTTTACACCTTCTAAGAGAGACATAAGTTGTCAATGATCTGGAACTCTCTAACTCTAATGAAGGCTCTGAAGCAATATGAGAGCTCCAGGCTTAACTTGAACCCTTGTCACTGACCTGAGAATCAGTGCTCTCATGTAACAACCCAATGTAGCAGTCTCTTTGGCATCTGTCCCCAGGACAATCCCATTTCTTCACACAACTTGTGACTTCCTGTTTTAGATCAGACAGAAAATGATGAAGAAGAGGAGGAGGAGGAAGAGACAGAGAAGAAGGTAGAGAAAGAAGAAATTGAATTTGCAGAGTTCATGGAAATCTTGCTTATACTTGCAAGTCATCATTGCATTAAAAATTTTATTTTAACCTAGTTTTCTCATGTAGGAAGTTCTATCAGAAAAAGTAGTCTACCAGAAACAGATATTCCAAGGGTTTTTGTAAAGAATACACAATACATTAGTATCTCATATAAGACCTATTGGTCAAGTAATCGCTCCTAATAATTTGATATAAAATGCTATTGATTCTTACATATTTTATATATTAACGATACATTTTCATTATAAATGCAATATCTGACATTTTAATTTACATTGAATTGAATTTCACTGGTTCATCCCAGCTAATATGTTTTTTGAATGTTAATTCTTGCACTGAATGAATTGGTGATTCCTCTTATTATTGTGTCATCTGAAAATTTGATGTTAATTAAAGAAGGGGCAAATTAGGCTGATGACTCCCTCCCACATTCCAATGCAGAAAACAATTTGTAGTTTGAAAAAAAGGACTCTGAAAAACTAGGGTAAAGGCTATAAAAATATCCCTGGGAGAGAGTTGAGACAAAATGTACCCAGGCCAAAGAGAACAGATGAGCACAAGAGATTGGGAAGGAGGATTTGAATTATGTTTTTCTCCTTTTGCCACATTGCCATGAGTGGATGATTTTTTGGATTTATCCCACTGTAATACAGAAAAACATCAGAAAAATGGAATCCCCTAATGAACCAAAAATGATACATGATGATTAAGTAGAAAGTTTTTCAGGAATGCGATGAAGATTCTCCTTCACCAGTGGATTTCATTAGTCTAAGTACTGGGATAAAAAAAATAAACAAAATCTTGCCCTCATGGAGTTTACATTTTGATAAATAAAATGATAGTGGCAGATAAATAGTACTTGTAACAAGCTAGACATGATTTTAAGTGTTTTTGTTAATATTTCTGCTTGCACAACTTTTACAGCATCTGTAAGGATTCTGTGCTAGTGCTGTTTTATTTTGCTGAGGACAATCTGGAGGGCAGAGAAATTAAGTTTGAGAGCGGCAGAGCCTGGATTCCAACTGTACAGTCTCCTAAGGAGGTATGAGTGGACCTAGGAAACAAATTGATGAGTTCTAACTCATCAATTCCCATTAGAATAACAAAAATTAAAGAGCAAAAGGGTAGAACATGCTTCTGAAGACACAGAAAGAATGAGAACTCTAGTTGGATCAAACTTGCTCAGCAATCCTGGAAAGTCCTTCGGAGGTTTAGAAATGTTAAAAATGTGTTTGCCTGTGATAGATCACCAAGTACAATAGACTCTAAATCCATCCAAGTTGCTGCAAAGTCTATATGTTTGTCCTTCTTTACTGCTGCTTAAGATTCCATTGTGTATATGTACCACATTTTTAAAAATCCAGTCTAGCTTCGATGGGCATCATGGTTGGTTCCATGTTTTTGCTACTGTGAACAGAGCTGTAACATCACAGAAACAAAGAACAGAGTACCATATGTTTTCACTCATAAGCAGATCTTGAACAATTATCATATTATAAGAAAGGAATTGGCAGTAGTGGGAAACTGCCAGGGGAGGGGGGATGGGATTGGCAGTTGAGGAAAACTGCCAGAGGAATGAGGGCCACACCTCATCAACAAGGGTACCTGCATAATGAGCATTTGTATACTTAACGCTGAATTGTATCCTACAGCTTTAAAAAAAAAAAATGTATTTTCCTGAGACCCAGTGCTTACCCTACAAAATCTATGCACAGCTCTTTGAAGATGCTTACTGTGGTGGTGTGGGTGAGTGCAGAAGCTTGAGGACCCTCTGACACCTGTTTCTACTGCAATGACCAACACAATGAATTAAAGCTATTAAAAGCAATCATCGGAAGCTACATTCATCAATAAGAGTCAGACCTCAGATGATTCATAGTGTGGAGCACAAAGTGTAGGAAATAGAACACGGCATCCTCTACTTAGCTTAAAATACACATAAACACATAGATACATAAGTGATTTACACATATTTAAAGGTGCGCTTCAAACATCTCAGAGAGGGATGGAAACGGAGAAGAAAGAAGGAGGGAAAAATAAAATGAAAAATAAGAGGACAGATTTCCAGATTGAGAACAATGAGTTCTGAACCAAAACGTGTCTAGCTCTACTCTGCATGTGAAGATAAAAACGAAACAATCCGTCCATCCATCCATCGGGAAAACTAGACAGCTTGGCAGGAATTAATTAGAAATTAATTACACTGTTGATGAGGTATGCCCCTCCCTCCCCTAGCAGTTTCCTGCATGATCAATGTTTGTATACCTAACCCTGAATTGTACGCCACATCTTTATAATAAATAAATTTTAATAATAATAATAATAATAATAATAAAGGCCACATTTAAGACTAAACTTAAAAAAAAGAAAGCAATTACATTGAAAGTTTTTCTGCAATTTTACTGTGAATCAGACATTTTTTAAGTCACAGTTCCTTTTGCTTCCAGTTCCACTTCCATATTTTGAATCCTTCCCCAAAAGCTGAGAGGGTTAACTGAGTAACTAGAAATAACTTAGAAAGTGTCATTGAAATATAAAAAGAAAACATTCTGCATCACTCTGAGCATTTTTTTATGGCCATGTAAATTCTCTTCATTCAAAAAGCATCTTTTAATATTTTAATTAGGATACTGTGTTATGTGAAAGGAACATCTGATTTTAGAAATGCAAATGAGGGCATGCGATGAAACAAAGATGCAGAATTTAAAAGGTAATATGTAGTTCGGCAACCGGCTATGAAGAGAAAGAACTCAGAGAAGGATCAGGGAAATAACCTGATGTTTGAAGTGAAAATTGTACTAGCAGTTTTCAAATTTAGCAATTTGACAAGGTTAATGATGGCTTTAATACACTTTATACTTACAAATGCAATCATTTTCTTGGGCTAATAAACTTGAAATCAATCAGTTGGCAGTATTTGTTGACAGTAACTGGAAGTCACTGCCCTTTGCAATTTCCCTGAGCACCTCTGGCCAGCTGAACAGGTGAGTAGGACTCCACTCAGTACCAGCTCCACTCTCCTTCTTCCCCGTGTTTCCTTCTTGCTCATTGCTGCAAAACAAAATAAAACAAAGAAGACTTTCATTGCAGACTGTGGTGATGAAATACAGCTGGGTTTTTCAGTTTTCTCATTTTAAACACGAGGGAATTAAGTTCCAGAAAGATTAAAGCACTTGGCCAGGGACCAAGCTGGGACTGAAATCAGGTCTGCAGACAAGCCCATGATCTCTTTTTTTTCTTTTTTTTAAATTTAATTTAAATTCAGGGTTATGTATACAAATGTTCCTTATGCGGGTGCTCTTGTGGATGAGGTGCGACCCCTCTCCCCTGGCCGTTTCCCTCAACTGCCAAACCCACCCCCACTCCCCTGGCAAGGCTCGTGAGTGATCTCAACAACTGGTCTGCACAGCCTTGGGGCCGTAGGCTCAGGATTTCCTCATTTCCACAAGAGAATTTCAGCCCCTTTCTTTCTCAGAATTAACTTTTTGTTGTTTCTTTTTTGCTGACTGAAAAGAAGAACTTCAGAAGAGCCATGTGGCTTTTCTCAATTGGGAGAATAACAGAGACCATGTTCTTCGGGAGTGAAATCTTAAGGAACGGTAGTCAGATGAGGAAGAACAGAGAGAGGGGTCATCCTGGAGCATAGAAGTCAGCAGAGGAGGTGGAGCAGGAGTTGATAGTCTCATACAGAAAATTTTTACTGGAAACTTGCTGGCCACACAGTTCCTGCATCTCAAGATCCGTGGCTGTGTGGCCCACTCACCCACAAAATCATTCATTTCCAACTCTATGTCCACAATCCAGCACCATTCCCTGGCTAAGAACAGAAAGAAATACTAGAGCAGAATAATGAAAACATACTTGGTAATTTGGAAAGAGGCGCATCCAGGTCATAGATTAAGGAACCATATAGACCTCACAAAGGAACTATTGATTCTCGCATGTTTCCAGTTAAAATTCTGAATGTTTGTATCTCAGTCTTTTGCTGAAACCCACAGTTAGATGGTAGATTGAATGTTGGGTTAGGCATTAGGAAACAGACAACTGACTGATAAAGAAGCTATTTGTAAATATGGCAATGTCCTGTGTGCAATATATGCAAATAGTGAAGAGTGTATATCTACTCTTCAGGGTCATGCAAGCCCTGGCAAATTACTTAGTACTCTGGGAACTCTGATTATTTACTTGTGAAATAAGATGAACAAAACCTATCTCACAGAGTATTTTGTAGGGTGGTTTGGATGCTAAACATAAAGTGTTTTGCACAATACTTGGCACATACGTCATAAATAGCCAGTGAACCTTGCCGTTAACAGTAGCAGTAGAGTTGGTGATAGCATTGTGTTAAGTGTATACAACTGGGAGGAAAAGCTACCCTCTGATTCAAGGGTCTTTCAACAATACTAAGAGATAAGATACGTGTAAACAAAACTAGGTTCAATTCACAACGGCACTGGTTGTTGAAGTCTTCAGAATGAACGATTTCCTCAAGTAAAAATGACTGAGAAGAGGACTGAGTACATCTTGGGTATTAACCAACGTTTAATGGGAAGGAACCAAAACAGAAAGAAGGCATTAAACAGAGTGAAAAAGGTCCAGGTGTGGTGGTCCATAGCTGTAATCCCGGCACTTCGGGAGGCTGAAGCAGGAGGATTGCTTGAGCCCAGGAGTTTGAGATTGAGTTGGGAATTATAGAAAGAACCTGTCTCTACAAGAAAAAAAAAATCAAGAAATTAGCCAGGCATGATAGCACATGCCTGTAGTTCAAGCTATTGGGAGACTGAGGTAGGAGAATGGCATGAGCCCCGGAGGTTGAGGTGGGAGGATGGCTTAAGTCCATGAGGTTGAACTTGCATTGAACTGTGATCATGTCACTACCTTCCAGCCTGGGTGACACAATGAGATCCCAACAAAAAAAATAAAAATAAAACAACAAGCAGAGTAAAACAAACCACAAATTGAACTTGTAAAAGGAAGAAAAGTTAGAAACATATTCAAATTGTAAGATTTAAAAACTAGTTTAGACCATCAAGCCAAAAACTACAAAACAATTGTATTTGCTATGAAAACTATATACTGCATAGAATATGGTAAACTCTGAAAGAAGAGAGTTTATTATGGTTCATACAATATTAACTTTTCTTTGAAGGTAATGCATTACAATAAAATTTATGATACAGAAAAAGACCAATGTTTCATAATAAGGAAATGGATAGATGAATTAGAGTATATCTATCATCAAACTATTATGCAGCCATTAATGGAATGTTATTTTCACAACTAAAAATGGTATGGGGCTATTTCCAATAATACAGTAACATAAAAATGCAAGATTCAAATGCAGACATATGAGGGAACCCCAAACACTAGAATTTATTTATTTAAAATATGTATTTATTCTAACATGTTTAAGCTTCTGTCACCTACAAAGTACTATCCATTGGATGCAATATACTTATCAAGACAATTTTTCCACTGCTCAAAACAGTTTCCGAACTCATCGATTTTGATGCCTTTTAGTACTTCTGCTGTTTTTTGTTTCACCTTTTCTACATTGGCAAAACATGACCCTTAGAGGACATTTTTCGTCCAGAGAAACAAACAAGAAAAAGTCGCCTGGGTGAGATCGGGTGAAAAGGGGGCAAAGGGGTTATGCCATTTTTGGTCAAAAATTGCTGAACATTCAAGAGGGTAGACAAGTGCACGGTGGACAGGAGCGCTTGTAAATCACCCATCATGAAATGGGCAAGTACACTGAAAGAATCTAAAAAAAAAAAAAAAATTCTCTGATGCCAAATGCAGCCTCTCCTAACAACACTAGCTGGTACACTGATGCCAATGGGTTTCTAAAGCACTTACCTAGCAGGGAAGTCTATACTACAAGAGGCTGCTCTCAAAAAATAACTCTGGGTTTACTTGGGTCCCCCCTCTATACACCTGTATGCCTAGATCCATATATGCACATATATTCATTGAAAGGCAAAATTCAATGCATGCATCTATGATCATGCACATACAGGAAGCACAGGCATAGCAAAAGTGGCAAAGCACATTAAAAATGTTAGCAACGTGTTTTGAGATTATGGAGAAATATTGTTTTGTGGTAAAAATTTTCCGGTTTTCTAAAAATCATGACTTACTTCTGTAAAAGTAAGAGTCTTTAAAAAAAAAATTCAGTTGTACTTATGCAACAATGCCACTCACACTAAACCTGATGCCAGTGAAAATGGTTGTGTGGCAATTAAGTGGCTAACATTCTGCAGACTAACATTATGCCTAACATTTGGGCAACATTGGGCAAAAACAGTCCTTTAACAACCAATGTGCTCAATAACTCCAAAACTCCCTGTGGTAGGCAACACTCAGTGGCTTATTTAGTCAGTACAAAGGTTACTTTTTATTTTATTTATTGTTATTGGTATTTTTTGAGTCAGAGTCTCACTCTGTTGCCCAAGCTGGAGTTCAATGGCACAATCACAGCCACTGTATTCTCAGCCTCCTGGGCTCAGGCAATCCTTTTGCCTCAGCCTCCTGAGTAGCTGGAACAACAGGCATGTGCCACCACAGCTGACTAAATTATGGCATTTTTTGAAATTTTATTGTGGAGACGAGGTCTTGTTAAGTTGCCCAGTCTGGTCTCAGACCCGTGGACTCAGGCGATCCTCTGGCCCAGCTCAAAGGTCACTTTTAAAAAACAAAGATGTAGGGTGAGTCTCTGAAAAGCACATTCCACCTGTCAGTTGGGTGTTTGACTTCAGCACTGGTGTGAATGTGACATAGGTAAGAGTTGCTATCTAGACTCAACACCCCTGTCCACACCTTTCCCCTCACATGTGATGATCAGCAAAGCCCTTTGTATGATGGAGATGCAGAGATATATAATCTATTTTATTAACGCCACCATCATACTCCCAAAGTAACAATTTGTAGCTCAATCTGATTAATTTTTACTTCAATTATTTAGCTTTATGTGTATCTTCCACATTGAAAGGGAAAATAAATTACTCTGGGCCCCAATTTCATCATAATAAGAATTAAGTGTCTTATAAGTTCAGTCTTCTCTGGTGAGTTATAAACAAGTTCCTCTTTCTGAGAAGAAAATTAAATTCCTATTGCATCTGGAAACTCTTGCTAAAATATTTTATTACGGTTGTTAGGAGGTTTAGAGTAATGGAAACAGTGTTAAAGCAAATATACTGTCTTCACTTTCTGTCCCTCTAATTGTTAAAGTGTCCGTTTCAGCACTGGATTCATAGTTTATTTAACGTCAACTCACAAAACAGAAGCCAGGGTGGATGTGTGCCATTGCAATCACACAACCCAACACACAGCTAAGAAAATATGAGATCATTGCAAATGAACCGTACTTATTTTTATTTTCGTAGCAGACAAGCTTATAGGATTCAGCATATGTTCAACTCTAGCTATGGGAGAAGCAGTGGAGTTGGTTAGACTTGGTAATAAAGGGGATGAGAAAATAGCAAATGTGATGGTAGTTAGCTAAAGAATTATTGGGTACATGTGTTCTGTATCTCCCTGTTTCTTCTGCTCATTGAGGCTTAACCAAATTTGAAGACAAATTGGAATGTCTCATTCAATTTTTATGAAAAAAAAAATGCCATTTTCAACATCAGTCGCCATCTAAATTCATTCACTCAAATTATGTGTCGCAACTACTATGTGGCTGGCACGTGCACGAAGGCGGTCAATGGCAGGCGCTTCTGACTGTCGTCTCGCTCTTCAGTGCAAACAATCTTCAGTATTTTCAGCAGTCACTTTATCCTAACAGAGGACATTAACGTCTTTCCCAGTTTAAGGTGGGAGGGGGATGCTTTCCAATACAACAAGGCAAAAGAGTAGCAACAGTTACTTGAGATCATTTGTATTCTCTGGTAGTGATGTGACCCTAGGTAATTCTTCAATTGCCTCACCATTGGAAGAAAAATATGGTTTTATATATATATGTGTGTGTGTGTGTGTTTCT
Organism: Carlito syrichta; assembly: GCF_000164805.1. Lineage (NCBI taxonomy): Eukaryota > Metazoa > Chordata > Mammalia > Primates > Tarsiidae > Carlito > Carlito syrichta. The sequence goes on from NW_007233052.1 coordinate 414,238, forward strand.
TTTTTGCTGGAAAATAAATTGTGACTCCACAGAGCCTAAGTAGAGTCACTGATGAAATCTGGTAAGCATTTACTATTCATCTTTTTCATGCAAGTTGCAGCCTAGAATAGAAAGATGAGTAACTCACTGAATTGTGTACCTGGTGGAGGGAAATGGTAGAATAAACACAGATGGTGGCATTTCTGAAAGAATTAGTGTGAGTGACTTAATATTTGAGGGACAAACGTAACAAAGAAATTCACATGACCAAGACACTATAGAAAAAATTGGAATGTAGGTAGTGGAATTTGGCATGGACTCCAAAGATTGGTAAAGTTGAAGGAGCAGAGGGACTACCCCCCCTTAAGAAGGCGAACCGGCAGTGGGGTACTCTTGGTGAATTATAAAGCAAGGATAGGTAAACCACAGGATTAAGTGCAGAAGCACTTTTCAAAGCACTGAATACTTAAGAATCTCTTCATTAGAAGAAAAGATCTAAAAATGCAAGGTGTGGTGGCTCACACCTGCAATCCCAGCACTTTGGGAGGTGGAAGCAAGAGTATTGTCCAAGTCCAGGGGTTCAAGACCAGTCTGAGCAACATGGTCAGATCTTGTCTCTACAATAAATCAAAAAATCAGCCGGGCGTGATGGTGTGCACCTGTTCCAGCTACGTGGAAGGCTGAGGCAGAAGGATTGCCTGAGCCCAGGGCTGAGGCTACGGTGGCTGTGAGTGTGCCACTGCGCTCCAGCCTGGGTGAGAGAATGAGAGACTCTGACTCCAAAAGAGAAGAAGAAGGAGAAGGAGAAGAAGAAATGGTCTAAAATGAAAACATGAGAATAAAATATTGGTATGCTATAGAAATAAAATTTGCATTGATCAAATATAGAGAAAGTATCAGAAGAGAAAGATAATAATCAAATTCAAATGCAAACTAGATGTATTTAAAGAAATGAAATGGCCAAGAGGAAAAATACATTTCGAGAAATATTGAAGACAGGGAATGAGTGGATTTGTTTTCTAACCTGCTCAGTTTCAGTTCCTTATGACTCTCCAAGGCAGAGTGTTCAGAAGACTAAAATGCTGGTCTAGAAGCACAATTTCAGAATTCATTGATGCTTAAAACCTGGGAATAGATGAAACCCTCAAGTAAAAAGTTCTACAGAAAGTACAGGTTTCAAGAGAGAAGAAAGATAGTTGAAATGCGAACCTCAGGGACAATGTCTGTTAAAGGATATTAAACTATGATAATGTAAATCAATGCGATTCCCACTTCTGCTGTCCAGCACTCGCCAATGAAATTGTAGTTTTATTGATATTCAACTCAGCGTGAGACAATCTAATGAAGTTTACAGTTTTGTCGGGAATTTCACAGCCTGTGGAATGTCCCTGACGTGATAAAAAGTATTACAGTACAATTCTGCAGCACTGATGGGGTAACTTTTATTTTCTTTTAACCAGATAGCAATAAATAAATTCTAGCACTTACATATCATATTATAAAAACATAAAAACTTCCAAGTGTCTCGCAAATTTTTGTACATTCAGCAAATTCTTATCCAAATGGCAATGACTTTTTATTGATCTGATAAGCTATTTGTTCATGCTTGTTTTCTTTAGATAGGTCCAATTTCATTTCCTTTAGCTTAGCCTAAGCCAAGTGAAGTGAACTGGGTAACCATGTTTCTTTCATGAACAAAAGAACTGTCAGAGTTTATCATTTCACCTCAGTGAAGTTAAAACACGACCACAGGAATAATGGGAATTAATAATAACAATAATAATAATAACATAAGCTGTAATTCCTCCAAACACGCTAGTCTGGATGAAAACAGCCTGCAGTAACAGGATAATTGCTCTTCTAAATTTTCTTCTCGATAGAATGCCTGTATATGCACTGAACCCCGTTCTTTGACTTCCCATGGGTTCTGCTCTTTTTCTCTCCCCTCCATCTGTCTTGCTAAGTCATCGTACCTCAACCATGGGGACTGCACACCATTGTCTACACTTGCAGAACCATTATGGCCTCTCCTACTTCTAATTCACAGGACAGATCATTCCCGTCTTGTTCCCAGGCTGCTGGATGTTGAGTGCCTGAAGAGTGTCACAGAGGAATTCCCATCCTCTGTGTGACACATTTTTGCTAAGTCACAAATACTGCAGTCTTTGCTTTTATTCTTTTGAAGACTCCTCTAAATCTACACATTGAAGAGCACAGCCCTCTCTCCCTCATACTCAAGCCTAAGAAAGCTTGGGAGCTAGGTAAAGGGTTCATTTGGGCATCACGTTTTCAAAGCCAATCTCCAAGTCCTGTGACCTCTCTGGCAGTAACACAAAATGCCCTATGCATTTCTGTCATCGCTTAGAATAAATGTGTCTTTTCTTTTCCTTTTTTTTTCCAAATTAAAATGCTCTTTAATTGCTCATGGGGAAAAAAATCATACTCCAGTAAGGTCAACATATCAGGCTTTTAGCATTCAGAGTCGGCATTTCAGGATAAATAAAGCTTCATGTCAAAACTGGAGAAAAGAAAACATGTCCACACCCTCCTCCTTCTCACCAGCACTGTCACCGTTGCCATGGTCTCACTGTCATTATTAAATGTGATGAAGGTACAGCCACTGAGTCTACTTGAGCGGTTTTCTTGGATGCTTCACTGTGGCCATCCGCCATGAGAAAAATAAGCAGGGTAGAACCACAAGTCCTGGAATGAGAAGAAACACTGAGAACACCTGAACACAGCTTGTAGGCTGGATTCAGGCCCGGCAGGTCCCATCTGAGCCATCAGTGCCCAGAAGGGCCACGGTTGACCTGCTAGAAACAGTGTGGTGAGACACTGAGATTTCAGAGTTGTTTATCATGTAGCAGCATCACAGAAAAAAGCGTATCTTAGGGGTCTCCAGTACTGTTCTGTGACCTGTTAGGAACTGAGCCACCAAGCAGGAGGCAAGCAGTGGGCAAGTGAGTCAAGCTTCATCTGTATTTACAACTGCTCCCTATTGCTTGCATTACTGCCTGAGCTTCTGTCTGCTGCCTCAGATCGGTGGTGGCATTAGATTCTCTCAGGAGCACGATCCCTATTATGAATGGCGCTTGTGAGGGATCTAGGTTGCACACTCCTTATGAGAATCTAATGCCTGATGATCTGAGGTGGAGTTGAGGCAGTGATGCTAGCACTGGGAAACGGCTGTAAATACAGATGAACATTAGCAGTGAAGTCTGACTACATATCCCCTCTCCTGCCCTTGTCCGTGGAAAAAATTATCTTTCACAAAACCAGTCCCTGATGCCAAAAAGAATGGGGACCGCTGCCTGACAGAACAACAATCGAAATCAGATCATACACCTTAGACAAATAAGTATAAAAATACACAGAACAAGTATAAAATGCATCTCAGCCAGGCTCGGTGGCTCAGCCTGTAATCCCGCGCCTTTAGGAGGCTGAGGTGAGTGGATTGCCTGAGTCTGCAGGTTCGAGACCCACCTGGGCAGCTTGGTGAGACCTCATCTCTACAAGAAATCAAAAATTAGCCGGGCGTGGTAGCGCATGCCTGTAATTCCAGCTACTCAGAAGGCTGAGGTGGAAGGATCGCTGGAGCCCAGCAGGTCGAAGCTGTGGTGGCCGGGAGCGGCCACTGCCCTCCAGTCTGGGTGACAGAGTGAGACTCCAACTCAAAAAAAAAAAAAAAAAATGCATCTCATAGAATAAACGATCTTGCTATTTTATTGCCATGAGTTACAATGAGTTGAAGCTAGAGCCAGGACTGGACACAGAAAGAGAAAGTCCGTCCCCAGCTAACACTCAATTCAAGGGAAGTAGGTGCAACTTTTGTTTATTTGCCTAAAGACAGAGGGTAGACTCGTTTGTGTGTGATCTTCAGAGAGCAGGAGAGGAGGCAGTGTGTGAAATATATCTGCCACACCCCACACGGTGTAGGGTAGCAGTTACAGAGTTTGGAGCCAGACTAACTAGGTTTATATGTTGGTTTTTCTACTTACTAACCTGTGTGTTCTAACAGTGCTGCCTTGGGCCAAAGAAGGGAAGAATTAATTATTCTTTTTTGTTTGTTTTTTTGTTTTTTTTGTTTTCGTTTTTGTTTTTGGTTTTTTTTTTTTGAGTTGGAGTCTCACTCTGTCGCCCAGACTGGAGTGCAGTGTCTACTCCCGGCCACCGCAGCCTCGACCTGCTGGGCTCTGGCGATCCTTCTGCCTCAGGCTTCCGAGTAGTCGGAATTACAGGCATGCGCTACCATGTCCGGCTGATTTTTTTTGTTTATTGTAGAGATGAGGTCTCGCTGCCCAGGCGGGTCTCGAACCCGCAGGCTCAGGCAATCCACTCACCTCAGCCTCCCCAAGGCGCAGGATTACAGGCTGAACCACCGAGCCCGGCTGAATTAATTATTCTTAACACCAGTTACCAATTGACTTTATCTGCATCACCTCGATTTTCTCGACTGTAAAAATTCCCTAAGCTATCCCTGAATTGTAATTTTCTCTAGAGCTAAAATATGGGAAAGAATCCATTCTTCTCACCTCTCTTCCTGATCTTAGAACACCTTTGGCATTGCGGGAGGACATGGTGGCCACCTTTGGAAGGTGTCACTGTCCTGTAAGAGCACATGTTCAATTGAGGGTACAGACAGAAGAAAGATGCATAGATCTCCTTGACTCAGAGTGAAACAACACAAGGTAATACATTCCTGAACACTTGGGAGATCACCTGCTCTGTATTTCCCCAGAACCAGCCATCTTTTGGGGGGAAGGACCAATACAGCAGCTTCAGTGGTAGAACCTCAGAACTTGTGAATTTCATACATTGATATTAATCCGGTGAAGTCTTGGAAAGACGTGTCACACTATATTTATCCTTGAATAAATTTAATTTATTTCAACAAATATTTATCAAGCATTTACTATGTGTGAAGTGCTCTGTATGAATAAGAATGAAAGTAGCAGGCCTAAAGCGGTATAAATTATTAGGCTGAGCTCTTTTAAAAGTACATTTCAGATAAGTTGCCATTGGGAAGCATATCTCTCTCTTATTTAAGCATGCTTGGCTTCGGTATTGGTTGACGGAGGCCTGGATTTGTGGTAGATGAGATGTTTGTGTTCCAGGGGTGTCTAGTCATAATTGGGTGTCCTAGTACTAGTCACCTAGGGGTTCTCACTCCACCACCTCCGTTTTCTCAACTGTAAAATGAAAAGATTATCCTAAACTACCCCTGAGTTGTTATTTTCTCTGGAGCTAAAATTTTACAGTTAGACTTTAGCGTTGAAATTCCTTAACTTCACCTTTATGTTTCAAATATGCTTGGAATGTTTACTTGCCGTAAGCCTAGTGAATTAAAGAATGCAAAGTGATCATCTTGGAAACTAAGTGGACTGAAATTTATCAGTTGATTTCATCCAAATCTAAGTACATTAATAAAAATCATCAATTTATATTATCTTAATTCTATATGGAATTTATTGAGAGAAATGCTTCCAATAAATCAGCAAGTATGTCGCTTGCATCTTTGCATTGTTGTAAATACATATATACATATGGAAGAGTTAAATTTGAGTTTTCAGTATAATGTGAAACAATCATTTGAGTAGGTCTCAAATATGATTTTCTTGATTTTGTTAAAGATTTTTTCTTTCTCAAACAACACAGCAGACACTAAAATTGGAAGAACTTGAAAAGAAAAAAAGTAAAAAACATTCACTTAGCATACTTTGAACATGACCTAGGCAAAGAGGAATTTATTAGCAGTGTGTAGGTAGCAAGAGCCTATTGTCACCAGAAGGTTTTTAACTGTGTAAAAGCTCTATATCAGAGTCAGAATAAAAGCATCTTTGCTTAAAAAAGAATAAAGTCTCAAACAGGTAGCATTTTTACTTGATACATCCAGGTCCTATAGCTGAATTTTTTTTTTATTACTAAGAGACTCATTTGAAAACATACATTTCCCCACAATATCATTATTATTAGACTTATTAGTTGCTTTAAAAATAATAAAAATAAATTATTTCTATTTAAATTGAAACTTCAGGCATTCTATAATTGACATGGAAAGGATACACTGGAATAAAATAATCACTGTGTCTAAAAGGGTACAGCTTTTCCTTCTGTAAGAAATTTCATCTCTTTATAAGTAAGCCATTTACAATTCACATGTATCCAGTGACATAAAATTTTCACTTTTCTCTATAAAAAGATTAATTGTCCAATGGTTTAAATTATATTGTGAACCATCTAGACATAAATTTTCTGCATAAGAATAAATAACTAATTTGCAAAGTATCTTTATTTTTGTAGTTTCTGTTGTATTAGATCCTGATAAGTTTACAGGGGCAAAAATATCTTCTGTAATTCAGGGTTTTTTTGTTTTGTTTATTTTTGGTTTTGATTTTTCCTTCTTGGGAGGCTTTTTGTTTCAACCTTGTTGATTAGCTATTTATTTATTTATTTATTTATTTTTGCTTCTAAACATTTCCATGAAATTCCTGGAAAAGAGGCCTTAAGTTATGTGTGTATGTGTGTCTCCTAGTAATCACATCACTCATAATATTCAACACAACTGTCCTTAAGGGACATATATTTTAGGGCAACCAAAAGATTTATTTTTTATTCTAGCAGAAGTTTACATAAAATGCATTGTCTAGCATAAATATTTTCAGCTATATTTGATATTTTATGTTATATTTTAAAACATATTTTATAGTGATCAAAATCTGTGTTCTAACAGAAAAAGTTCAAATAAAATGACAAAATATCTGAATCTTAGTAGATAAAGGACAAATATCTCTGCCTGAGGCATCTTTGTCGTTTCCAGTTAGGGCTAAATTTCAACAGTACATATTGCGCTATGAGAAAGATACCAGTCTCATGACATCTATAGAATGTTTATTAACGTTGTGCTAAAAAATGACTAAGGACATTTACAGAGTAAATATTTAATACCCTTTTAAGCAGTTGACTAAATGTTCCATGATACAAATACAGGAAGAACTTTTTTGTCAATTTTGCATCTCTTTTTTTTTTTTTTAACCTACCATGCACAGATTTGAGAAATCTATGCCAAAAATATCTAGATTTGCAAAATGTGTTTTACTTGCTCATTTCTTATGGATGTTTTGGATCAAGTACTAAGATAATCAATGCTCACTTTAAGGGAGTTGCCACCTCAGGATAAAATTATTTCAAAGACGATGGCAGGAAACAAGGCTTGTCATGTCTACAACCATCTACCAACATCGAGGATGTAAATACAGGTAGGGGGATTATTGTAGTGAGTGGTTGGTATGCTCATGAGTTCTATCCCCCGCACCCAAGAGGAGAAATGGAGGGTACTTCATTATTGCCAAAAAATGTGTTCCTTGTGGTCGGGGGATGCGGGAGTCTGGTTTCTGGTTTTTGCCTGGAAAGCCAGTAGGTTCAAGGTAGACTGGTATGTTACTTTGAAGCAGCACAGAAAGAGATCTGATGGTGGGGAGGCAGAGTCAATGGAGCAAAGAATTCGAATATGAATGCTTCCCACCGGCCTTATGGGAAAGCCAGCATGAAGTCATCTTAGATCCTGTTTCAGATGGCTGCCTTGAAGGGCAAAAAAGCTAGAGAAAGAAAGAAGTCTGGGGATGTATGCCGGGCTCGGTGGCTCAGCCTGTCATCCCGCGCCTTTGGGAGGCTGAGGTGAGTGGATGGCCTGAGCCCGCGGGTTCGAGACCCGCCTGGGCAGGCGAGACCTCATCTCTACAATAAATCAAAAAATAATAATTAGCCGGACGTGGTAGCACACGCCTGTAGTTCCAGTTACTTGGAAGGCTGAGGCGGAAGGATCACCCGAGCCCAGCAGCTCCTGGCCACCGCACTCCAGTCTGGGGGACAGTAAGACTCCAATTCAAAAAAAAAAAAAAAAGAAGAAGAAGTTTGGAGATGTATAAGGATGAAAAAGGAGTAAGTAACTAACCTGGAGAAAGATTAATTTGCTCTGTTCAGGGAATTACAGCTGAGAAAACCTCAGGTAGGAGGAGAACGAGCCGTTGTTGGATTATCACACTAGTATCAGCAAGTTCAGATCCTTCCTGCCCCCTCTGCTAATCCATGTTTTTGTCCCATATTCCACATTCGGATGGGGTCAGAAAGTACCCATGATGAGATGAAGAATGAAAAGGGGAGGAAAGGGAAACATGAAGAGGGAGAGGATAGATTGGAGCTCACTTTTGAAGTTTTTGTTTTTCTCTCACATAGGACTGGACATTTTAAGTTTTGAATATGACTTAAAGTCAAAGGTCTAGAGGACTTTTGCCATCTAAGGATCATGATAAAATCCATGGACTCTGCATGAGTTTTCAGCCAAAGGTAAAGGAAGAACATAACTCCACATAATGTGTTTTAAGTACAGGGGGAACTAAAATAAAGTTGTTTGTGATTGCCCCTACCATTGGTTCAATTACATTGAAAATCCGAGGACTTGTTCATTTATTAGCAGTAAATAAGTCAAAATTAAAAACAAAACTGGTAGTGAATTACCAAATAGCAGAGAATCAAAGAAGAAGCTTTGGCTACAATTACTTGAATTTTTTTTAAAATTCATTCCATTCAATGTTTTTTTTCTTCACAGTTTATCTATCTTAGAACAGTAGTCTTCTACTTAATACTAGTAATACATTTCTGAGAATCAGCTGTTCTATGCCAAATACTAACTGGATATTTATTTGTTACTGTGAAACACACACACGCACATACACACACACACACACACACACACACACACACACACACACACACACATAATGATGCACTACATGTCAACCCCAAATTCCAAAGGTTGATTTATTCTGAAATTGATAAAACAATCTTCAAAGTCCTTCACTTGCATAAACCCCTTCCAAGATCCTGGGAGAAAATTTAACAATGAATGCTTATAGTGTTGACAAATGAAAGATGATTTTATATTATTTAAGGATCTGTTTGTCTTAATATTTTTTTTCAGAGACGGGGTCAGGAGTGCAGTGGCATGATCTCTGTCTCCCAGTAGCTGGGACTACAGTGACACACCACCAGGCCTGGCTTTTTTTTTTTTTTTTTCTTTTGGAGCTGAGAGTCTCACTGTTACCTAACTGGATCTTGAACTCCTGGCCTCAAGTGATCCTTCCACCTTGACCTCCCAAAATGCTGAGATTATAGGCAAGAGCAACCTCACCCAGCTGTGTGTTTCCCTTAATTTTCAATACTTGCTTAACATCATCACCTTGCATTTGAACCCCTATGGCATCTCTGAACAACATTAATGACAAGAATGAAAATAATAACAATCATGGTCAATATTTATTATTTTGGAATGCTTAGCTAATTCTTCTCAAGCACTCTTCCACTTCATCTTTCTAACAATACATTTTAACTCAATGGATTTAAGATCCATTGAGTATCATTATATGTATTTTACAGATGACAGAAATAAGATAATCAGTATTTTTTTTCCCAAGGTGACATAGCTCATAAGTGACAGAGACAAAAGTCTGCTGCATTTTGTTCAATTTTCCAACAAATATCTATAGAGCCTCTTCTTGGCAAATGACATGCCAGGTTGGTTTGCTTAAATTTCACATCATACAGTATGTACTAGGGAGATCAACTTCTCTGTATTACAAAAATTTGCACATGAGTTATTATTATTTTTTTAAATAACAGGTTGATGGGATCCACCTTGCCCTTCTGGTTATACTACGAACCATCACAGACATTCTGGAGAACAGTATGAGAATATTTAGTGACACTTAGTGTGTGAATACCCTATGATACAAAAATAGCATTCTTGGCTATCCATTATGCGAATTATAGATGAGTTAGAATAAATAAATTAGGCATACATACAACTCTATGAATACATCAAAAGCATCACATTGGCAGGGCATGGTAGCTCAGCCTGTAATCCCAGCACTTTGGGAGGCCGATGTGAGAGGATTGCCTGAGCCCAGGGGTTCGAGAACAGCCTAGGCAAATGGATAAGACCTCATCTCTATAATAAATCAAAATATTAGCTGGTCATGGTGGCTTGTGCCTGTAGTTCCAGCTACGTGGATGGCTGAGGCGGAAGGATCACCTGAGCCCAGCAGGCCAAGGCTGCGGTGGCCGTGAGTGTGCCACTGCACTCCAGCCTGGGCAACGGAGTGAGATTCCAACGCAAAAGAAAAAAAAACAGTCATGTTGAGAAAAGGAAGAAAAAAAGAGGATAATACTACTACACAATATCACATATATAATAATATGCATTTAGCAAAAAAGAGAAAAATAGTAACTTTAAAGACACTAGACATTTTTCAAAAATACACACAAGTTCAAAGAAAACTAAATTGACCTCATGAGATGGTTACCAATGAGGAGGGAGGAAACAGGCACTGGGATGAAATAAAACTGAAGAAGGTAGAAATTTCACATGGAGTGGTGATGTCCACGTTTCACACAGGGGGAGATATTATTGATTCAAATAATTGAACCAAAGTTTCTGGGATTCTGACACAGCGCTCTGATGTAGGTTGTCCTGGGCCTGAAATCACACGCCATTTGAGGATTAGGACACAATGCGAAATAAGACTTAGCGCTACATCCTCAGGGCCATCAGTCACCATAGATAGCCTCTCCGTCACCAATCAGCACTGAGCTTATTTTATCAGACTAGCTGTTCAAGAAAGAGCATTTAGCCAGGCTCGGTGGCTCAGCCTGTCATCCCGCGCCTTTGGGAGGCTGAGGTGAGTGGATGGCCTGAGCCCGCGGGTTCGAGACCTGCTTGGGCAGCGAGACCTCATCTCTACAATAAATCAAAAAATCAGCCGGGCATGGTAGCGCATGCCTGTAATTCCTGCTACTTGGAAGGCTGAGGCAGAAGGATCGCCGGATCCCAGCGGGTTGAGGCTGCGGTGGCCGGGAGCGGCCACTGCACTCCAGTCTGGGCAACAGAGTAAGACTCCAACTCTAAATAAATAAATAAATAAATAAAAAGAAAGAACATTTAATTAAACTCTCACTTGAATAGCTAGAAGTGATAGCAAACAGTGTCTTGAAGTGTAGCTTGCCTCTTCTTATGATTCAGTTGAGAAAGAATTTCTCGATCTGGTTTGCCATAAAGAAGCATTATCATAATACTATAAGAAAGGGATTGGCAGTAGAGGGAAACTGCCAGGGGAGGGAGGGGCACACCTCATCAACAAGGGAACCTGCATAATGAACATTTGTATATCTAATTCTGAATTGTACCCCACATCTTTAAAATAAAAAAAGAAGCATTCCATAGACGTTCTCCTGTCGTCTTAATAGCAAATTCATCATGTATAATTTTCTTCCTCTTTGCCTTTGTTTCTCGCTGTGTGTCTTTATGTCTGTCTAGTTCTCACTCTCTCTTTCTCTACATATTCTATTTAAGAATATATGTGTATATACATAAGTCAGGTTTTAAACCAGGTTTGATGACTCACACTTATAATCCTATAATTCCAGTGCTTGGAGACTAAGGCAGGAGAATCACTTGAGGCCAAGAGGTCATCCTGGACAACTTAGTAAGATCTTGTTGCTACCAAAAGTTTTTAGAGAAATAGCTAGGCATGGTGACACGGGCTTATAGTCCCAGTTACTCAGCAGGCTGAGGTGAGATTATTTGCCTCAGTCAGGAGTCCAAGTCTGCATTGAGCTATGATGATGTCACTGTACTCCAGCCTGGGTGACAGAACAAGACCTTGTCTCTAATGTATGTAGACGGGAGGTGGGAGGTGGGGCAGAGAACCAAACAAAACCTGGAATTTACTTGCAAAAATTTGGGGTATTTATTCTTATATGTTTAAACTTTAGTCAACTGCAAAGTACTCTCCGTTGGATGCAATACACCTATCAAGATGCTTTTTCCACTGCTTCAAACAGTATTGGAGCTTGTCGATTTTAATGACTTTTGGTGCTTCTGCTGTTTTTTGTTCCACCTCACCCACATCCTCAAAGCGTTTCCCTTTGGGGATTTTTTTCATCTTGGGAAATAAAAAAGAAAGTTGCTTGTAGGACACAGGGTCTTGCTGGTTTTGGTCAAAAACTGCTGAACACTCAGCGTGGTGTGGGCAGGTGTGCTCACAAATCACCTATCATGAAATGGGCAAACGTATCGAAAGAATCTCCAAAAAACATTCATTGAAGCCAAATGCAGCCTCCTATGACAGCACGAGTTGGTCCACGGGTGTGATGGGTTCCTAGAACACTCACCTAGCAGGAGATGCCTGTACTACAAGGGGCCCACTCTCCCAAAAGATAGTTCTGGGTTCTTTGGGGTTCCCCCTCTTGTGTGTGTGTGTGTGTGTGTGTGTGTGTGTGTGTGTGTGTGTGTGTGTGTGTGTAAATAC